>NW_019214175.1:144606-199396 GCF_002532875.2 Varroa jacobsoni | reverse complement strand
ACTTTGAGGAACTTCTCATTGAGGTGATAAAGAGGTTCATGCTCAACAACTTCGGTAATTACAAACATTTATTATTCTACTTGGGGTTCTAGGGCGCAGTCACCTCTTGGCATAAACCTAATTCCCGACTATTGGTGCTCAGTACTGAACGACATTTCCCACCCTGAACCCATTACTCCGTGAAGAAACTCAATTAACTCCCAGTAGTATATAACCAATGATCACACAACTGCACAGTTTTACTAGAGCTTCGAAGCATTTAAACGGCAAAATGTAATAACATAATGAAATTTTCAATTATTTGAAGCAAATGTTTCAATCCTAATAATAATGTACACTTGATCCTATTACCGCTTTCAGTACATTTCTACTAAAGGTGTATTTCACCACCTTTGATTGAAACAATATGGGATTCGGAGATTTTTTGCGACTAGTCCTCTATGTTTCGAGCTTTACGTCCGATATCGCCGTTATGCTTTCCATTAGACGACTGGCTGGCTGGCTTCTAGCATGAAGGCGACTAGCTCTGGACTGCAAAAATATTGCTTGTACTTCATTTTCACAAAACACCTTGGACGGCACAGAGTAATCGTGGAAGTTTTTGTGTTTTCCAAGAACTCACACAATATAAATAACGCACACGGTGTCAACGAAAGAGGTATCATACCATCCATTAAAGTTCCATTTAGTGGTATTAGAAGGTCACAGATTTTCTTCGCACCGGGCTGGTACTTCAGCCAGAAAGAGTATGCAGATATAGCAACATGTAGCAGATAATATGGCCCCTACTTATAGCTGCGAAAAGTTGTAAGACAACGTCTTGGAAACCTTTTTGTGCACTTCAACAGCTCGAGCTCAGGTCTTCAGATAGGATTAACAAGTGAAATACACATTTATGTTGGCGGTTACCAAAGTGAAATTTATCTCATGAACTTGTTAAACTATAACATAAGTATAAACTATAAACAAGACTTATACTTTAGGTATGTTATATAGAACAAAAATTTGGACGACGATGATTTCACCCGGTTATCATTCACTCTGTAATTAGGTTCAGCGTATACATTTCTCCAGATTATAGCATTTCAATTTATCCTATTCAAATATGAATACGTGTATGTACCACTAGTACGACTGTGTTTGCCTATGTCTGAAGTTACTACATAGTCCCGGCTACTGGCTGGAATCAAAATCAACAGAACCAGACGGTTAACTCTCATAGAAAAAAAATGGCAGAGAGCCAAGGAGTCTTATCCTACAGCTCCGTCTGCTAATAAGAAGTATACACTTATTATCCACTACATTATATTCTTGCAGAACATCATCAATTTATCATACAATAGGAGGAAAGTGAGTTAACAAGGCGCGAAGAATATGAACTGTGTAGGTAATAAGACACAAGAAAAAAAACGTGTTAATTAGCTATTTTCTGATGTTGCCTACAGCTGCCCCACAAATCTCTTTTGATTTCGAATCCAAAGTTCTCCTATTTCCGTTGTGCGCATTCGGTCACTTACGTCGGTAGCTAGATAAAATAGTAATGATCTTGGTCGGTTACAGACATGATCAGTTGGTCAGTATATATTGAATATCGCTCTGCCCGATGTCCGGTGGCACCGTCTAAAGCTGCAGGCAACGTCCTGCAGATTTTGCCCATACTCCCATCTTTAAATCAAACGGCTTCATAATTCACGACGTAATCTGAGAGAATTTATTGATAGTTTTCTTTTCTAATCCCAGTTCACCATGTCTCAAATCCGACACAGCTTATAAATACCTATGAATAATTTTCTCCGTCAGCACACTGTGTATCGTTCGCTGCGGATTCCCTGTAAAAGGGAGCTTGGTATTCCTAGGGAGTGTGTAGGTATATATAATCAGTGAACGACTCATATGTCAATTACGAATGAGAGTATGTCCTCAAATAAATAAAACATACTTAATACTGAACGCCATTGCTCGATAGCTGGGTAAGTTAGAATATACTTTTTTTTATTATTTGATTATATTTTTCGTGTTTTGCGAGTCATTGCTATAGTATTTCACTCCATACGATTATAGGAACTGCGACGGGCCGCTTGTACCATGATAAGCTTGTACGGACTTGGTTAAGAAACAATTTGATCGCGCAGATCCTATTTCAGAATTTTTCAAACTTTTCAACATTGAACATGGCCTAAAAGTTGGCCCTTATGGAATTCTTTTGCCCTGAAACAATTCAAAAATAGATATCCATATATCTACCCGATTTTATTACATAATGTTAATTAAGTTCACATGCAGATTGACTTAAAAAAAATCGTGTATTTTTATTCAAATTTACGGTTGGATGATTATGCTTTATGTCGATTGCCTATGACATGCTTACAATTGAGAAAATACAGATTTCTAACTTTATACAGCATTTATATTCGCGTATATACTGAAAATTCGATAGAGTGTAAACACGTTGATAGTGTGCGCTACGTAAACATAATTAATTCCTCGATAGGACTAGTAGTACAAAGTTTTTTTTTGTATCTTATTCAATAATCTCTTCCTTTAGGTTTATACATATATATAATTTCATGGGCCCCTATGCGTTTTGCTGCTTCGATTCTTTGCTTAATCCGGCTTGTAAGAATCAATATATTTGCCCTATCTCACATCAGAGTAACTTGGCCTAGATAAACAGACAAATCAAAAGTTCTCTATGGTCAAAATTTGGGAGAATCGCCGTGGCTCAGTTTGCCATCGCTGCTCAAATGCTCCTCTCTAAACAAAGCAGATCTACTCGGAGATGTCTTTCGTCCGCTTGCAAAGTCTACAGTATCAATACGTCGATATTAAATATTGCTTTTCAGTATAGTTTCACCACATCGCTCAAAATCAAAAACAAACATTGAAACTATAGAAAAGTCAGATTGCGTGGCCGACCACAAATAACACGCGCACTGGCAACTGTACTAATCTGCTTCCTCCGCAAGCCAGACCTACAAACAACCACTATGTAATCAATGAATTGACGCCCAATCATCTGGCCAAGTAGTTGCAGATACTGCTGACGGGTCGCGCTCAAAGCTGATGATATAGAAGAACTTAGCTTATATAGAGTTTACCGTAGACAATTTGCATTATACTGAACGAGTGGACAGTGTGAAGGCGTGACAATTTTAGCTCCTCTCCTATATGGCTGAAGGGAATAGGGTTCTTTTTTGTTTAGCGAAATGAACGTCACGGTCTAGAACGGTTTTCTTACTATTTCACTCGGAAAGGCAGCGGATATCGTCAATGCATGCTAAATGGAATTGTACACTATGTCGCTGACCATATTATTCGTTACCGTAGAAGTCGATCCGGTGCTACTTCGTATAAGGGTATCCGCTCTGATGCACCTGGAAGCCATGTTGAAATAAAATTATGTTAAACACGTTCGCTTATTTTAGATAGTTCTCTTTTTCGCAAATAAATCTATTTAATAAAAATTTGTATTTTTCTTCTTCTTCTTATTGTTGTTATATTTCTCTATTGCTTCGTCTCAACATGTGCTTGCTTAACGTTAAAGTTCTAACAACTGAGTCATCATATGTGAAAGGCTACACATGTACATTGGCTTGTAACAGAGATGGTTAATGTTGATCTTCCCCGCTTACCCCTGACCGCTGGCTGAAACCGTTTCATTGCTTATACACGAGGCATAGAAGATGCTAAAATTATTTTATCATCAATACATTTTCCAATTCATCGATTGCACTGCCACAGTGGAAACGTAGTTACAGCTCGCGTAGAAGATGTCACAATACTTTAAGTACACAAGATTTGGTGGTCGAAAAATTACCTCATTTTGGTAAATCATTGACAACATCGTAAGCATACCCATGTATCTTGGAGTAGGAATGTTGTAGGGTACTTGTATTTGTGTCAAGCTAACACAGGTCCCACCAGAATGATAGACCTTAATGAAATATTCAATTTTCATTAAAAAAAAAAAAAACAAAAACTTTTGTCTAACAAACATCATGTCTAAGATACTTACTCTTATCTGAATTATTCTATTTATATTTGAGGGCATAATCAGTAAGCAAAATTCTAGTTAGCGTCATATAGGCTTAGTGTGATATAATAATAACAATATGGGAACCACAGAAAACCTGGAAATGCCCTATATTTCATAGACAAGCTTTTAGAATATAAATGCAGTGTTTCTAGTTGATTCGTTCTGTATCCATATTATATACACATTGTCATACGAGTGACGTTTAAGTAATGTTAAGTACGAGATTGTTGAGTTGAATTTGGTACTAACCGGAAGGCTCTGCATTTCGGCGTCTACGTATTTCTGTATTTCCTTACGATCGGTTTGCGCCGATGTATATCCCAGAAGCGTTACGCCACAACCCAGAAGTAGCATTAACGACGCCATGACCATCATAAGGGGACCTGGACGAGAAAAGGTTAGGTAACTACTTCATTCATTAGCTACAATATATAGATATTTACTAATCCCACAATTTCTATGTGTTGCTGGCATAAAACATATAAGTGTGGGATATACGCGTATATTAAAGCGATATCCATCGAGCTGGTGAGGTGGACAGATGATTGACACATTAGGTCTGCTCTTAACGGAAGTTGGCATTTCGTGTGTTAGGTGGTCAAGATCAAAGTCTTTTAGCTCTTAACTCGTCAGAGCTATAAGGTAGAACGACTATATCAGAATGGTCTGCTTGTCGATGCTTACCGATAACGCGACGGAAATCAGCTCCGATATATCGTTGATAATTTTCATCATCCGTTGGCGGTCGAACCTCTGTGAAGACAATTGCCATCATGATCGCCCCGGCTATCAGGAGCGAACAGGCCAAAGTGGCAAGGCATCCGGAAAAGTAGACGATGTAGGGGAGATTACCGACTCGTGAATGTCGATACGAAATCCGCGATAGCAAGATGCTATCCGAAGACATGTTTAGCCCCATCTCGGGATCACAAACTGCAAAATCAACCGAATCTCACGTTGCGAGAGGCACGTTATAGACTGCTTAGCCTACAAATTAGTACACACATAACCTGGGTAAGGTTCTCGTTATTTAAATGTTTCGCGCAAAAATTCACAGTTCTTTTATATGTATTTTACATACTAATTATGCTAGGCTTTGTCAGGCTCAAAAGTTTTGGAAACTCGTAGAAGGCCTAGAACTTGGATGCCACTAGGCACATTAATACAAGGACAACAAGAGCCTATCCATACGGCTAACGTATTTTTATTTTCACCCAATGTGTCCAGCATTCGAGATGTTATATATATATATATATATTTTATACGCGTTAACTAATACGCAGTAGCTCTGCGATAGTAGTCAACTCCTGAAAAGCTCTTTCGTATTCTGCCAGTAAAAATCTTCTTTGTCATCGTCCTAATTTAAGGGACGTTAATAAATATAATTGGAGAGATAAGGAGGCTGAAGCTGCACATTAATATATATTGGAAGTAATCTATACGTTAACAGTTGCTAACGGAAATGAAGTTGAATCGACGCCAATATTTCTAGTTGGTTAAAGTCACTCATTTATACAAGGTACAATTAGAAAATTCAAATGCTAAATAAAATAATAATCAATTTGCTATTTTTTAAAATGACAAAAAATTTTCTACTTTCTGAATAAAACCTGTGCACTTTATTGCGTAGTTCTGCTATGAAAACCGTTGCATATTTATCTAATATGCTTGCCAGCCTTGACGTATATCATGCAGTTATGCAACTTAAGTGAATTTGAAGTTACTAACGATAGAAAATATATTGAACGAAAATAACGAGCTGTTTATTTTGGCTAATTATTCAGGCCGTGCGTTGCTACTTTCGGTATGAGACAAACGTTCTAATCCGGCGAGAGAAATAGTGGAAAAAAATCGCTTATGGATACAAAATAGGAAAATTGGGAAACCGAAATCCCCGTCTCGCCGTAGTTCAGACGCATCAGAATCTATAATGTGATGCTTTTATCGCTCGTAACCTTATTGTCGCTTGCTAGCATAGATGGAAAAATATGTCATCGATCGTTTCCTTTTCTATGGTCGGAATTTATGTTCAAATATTACGTACCGATATAGATTCCTCCTTCCTTTGTATATGATAATCCACAAACGAACAACTATACAATAGATCTGCGTAACGCTATTTTTATATAAATAATGCGCATATTCCGAAGATCGTGTGAAAAAAAAATTCTCACGATATAGCAACGAAGTTTCCACCTGCTAATCGGAGCAAGACATCAAGTGGATAGATTTACATAGGTCAGAAAAGGACACTTCGAAGTCATATTAAGAGAAGGGCGACCTCAGCCGAAAAATCAATCCACTTACGCAGATCCATTTTTAGGATGCAGAACTTAGGCCACGTAACCTCGCGACACAATGCACCGTTTGAAATAATTCAATGATTCTTCGCTTCCCCCTTGTTTCTTTTTTTTCTAATTTTAGGAATATACGGTCACCAAGTAACTTGAAAATTTTGCTCTCAATGTCGATCACCGCCGAAATGAATTACGAAAACAACCGCTGTCGATGCAAGTACATCCGTGTTATGGTCCTTTACATGACCTAATATAATTGTAATAATATATCATTACCTGACAGGTGCTCGGAATGTCTGGGCATTTATTTAGCATACGTGAAACGGACATTGAATGAATCGGTCGATAAAGTGATACAAATCTTGCTCTAAGTAAGACTGCAGACAAAGCTCAATGAGTTTTCTCTTGAGTGATCTTCACATCGCTCTGAAGACTGAAGCTCTATCGAGCTAACGGTGTGAGTAAACTTTCTGAATTCATCATCCTTACTGACTAACTTGAACAGCAATAGCGAAGAGAAAATGAGCAAATATATTACTCTACTAATTATCATTTCATGAATTTCTTTTTTTTTTTTTTTTTTTTTTTTTTTCAATACATGATTGTGTCCGTTTCAAGCTCAACCATGCGCGTCTGTGTTTGTGTCGAGACTACTAACTGGAGTAGCCATATTCGTCGAACAGCAGGATATTTACCTAGATTTATCTGCTACAACGAAAGATCACCATGATATTTTCTCATCAACAGACTCGTTCGTGTACACGCACACGTCTGCACACGAGAGATTTTACGAAATCCAAAAGCGATCGAAGTTTATCCAACGGAAAATACCTTTCGTTGCTGAGACCTATCGTTTTTACGGTTGTGTCCAGTTGACAGTAAAGCTCACGAGTCTCCAAAAGGCAAGACTAACTGGCAACGAAATAGAAGCAAAAAGAAATACTACATGCTATGTTAATCTAACAACGATATCTCCAGGCCACCTGCACAATCGCAAAAGCTCTCCTTTAGAGAGTGTGGAAATTTCCTGGAGACAAAAGTGCAATTTCACTGATGTATGACTGAGAAATTATCTCGACAAATATCAACGATGCATAAGTATTTACAATAGCAGCTTGTTGTTCTTCAAATTTTAGCTTCTGAGACAATTAGGGCGTACGTATGTCATTAACGTAGTCATAGTATATTTACGATTTAATAGATTGATCACTGAACGATGGGTGCAATATGATGGTTTGAAATTCAAAACAAACTTTACTCGTTAAGAATACAGTTTGTTTCTATGTAGGATATAGTTTATGTTAAGTTGAAACGAGCGACTGGCACAACCAACAACGCATGCCTATATATACAAAGTGCTTCAATGAGCCCTAGAATGAAAAAAAAGAAAACACTCGTCCGCTCCTATTTAGGTCAACATGTTCTTTTCAATCGTTCCCCAAATAAACGGCTCCCACTTTGAGATTGATTTGTCAAGTATGAATCCTAGACATAGTCTCCCTGCCGTCTGTTTCGATGCTTTGAAACGTTTTGCCGCTGTAAGTCGCTAGGGTCCGATACTATGGGTACGCTGCACGTACACACGCCAATCGAAAGCGTACGTAATTAATAATTCCAAACAGTTCACTTGGTGAGTGGTATATTATTTTGATTATGCTGGTAAAGTTATTACGTTTTTTTCCATGTAACTCGCGAGACAGTCGCCATGATCTTTCTGATCGATAAAATTGCTTTTTTTCAAGGTTTGTCTAAGACGTCTTGACTGAAACAATCCTTTAGTAACTCTCCCGCGAAAACTGTATTCATCACAAAATATACGAACGATATTTTAACAACAAATCACTTCGAGAGACCTCCCACTTTTCTTTGATATACTAGAGACTATGATTCAGCAGTACTTTAAAATGTCATTTCTCTTAAGGCTTCTCCCGTTAAGCTTCCAATAATCACTCATCGCAGATACTCCTCGAACCCCACTCAAATTCCCAGACCGTTCAAAGCTAGCCTATTATGAACGACAGTAAAACGTAGCTGGTTGCTAAATCTTTTCTTTGCAATTTAATGTCGAGACGCAATTTTGTTTGTCCAGGTGTGAGCTTCTATACTAAGTTATGACTACATTAATGGTACCCGAGGATGACTCATAGATCCTAAACCGTTCAAAACTACGAAAATGTCCACCTTCCTATATTCCTATTTCAGTTTGTCGAATGTACGCACTCCTAGGAATGATCACACGTCATGCGCTCCCAGGTCAAAAGGCTTCAGGAAGTTTCGTCTACTTGGAAATGATCTATTCAAGAACCCCTTTCATCATCGGCATCAGTATGATTTTAGACAAGTAGCTGATTAAAAAGCAGCGCCCAGATGGCATATATATTATTTCTATTGCCGCTATTATTATATCCTGTTTGCTGCATGATAGTGCAAATATATTTTTAAAACCCAAGACAAATGATCAATAGTCGAAAAAATTTTGATGGGGCTCGTTCTTGTGTGAAATGAGCGTATTTCCTGTAACTAACGCCCTCTCATGGTCCTAACAGTATGTTTTATGTTGCATAGAGAGTAGATGTCTTTGGACATGTAACGTAAGTCAAACTGTGCTAAACCAATGCAAAGCAACTTGACTAAGAGTCCTTTTCCAAGTCTATTCTAAGAACATAGGACGTTCCCATAGCACGCGTATCGGCAAAGAGGCGGGCTAAACCATTAGGCAGAAGGCAGATGTCCATTGTCCCATAATTTGGTTCGAACACCACTTTAATATGGTACCAACAGACCCAATTACAGCGCACACATAAACATTCGATTGCACCAGGCTATCGGTTGTCAAATTTACGCGCCCTGTTCAGGCAATTCGTTCGTCTGCAATGGCAATCGCGTGTGAAATTTGCGGTTCACTTCGTCTAGCTGGGGTTCACACTCTTTGCAACGGTTTATGGTAAAACGCTTGAAATACAATTATATTCGTTTAAAACAATTAGAGCAGCAACAAGAGATTGTTCGGAATGATAACTTGGAGAAATACCAGGGGTAAAGCTTCTACTTTGCTTTATCAAGTTATTTATATGTAAGGGCTATCCTATAATCCGATATACGTTCTTTTCTAACATTTTCGAACTATTTCACATTTCTTGTTATGCACGCAGCCCAACGGCATTCTTAGTTCAAAACATGTGATTTGGTCATTTACAATACAGGTATAAACGCGGCGCGTCTCCGTCTACCGATCACACTTTTCCGTAAAAGCTCACAATCCTAAGGGGTTTTTGTCCCACCTGAGCACTATCGACTGCTTTCGATTCCTATCACTTTCCATAGCCCAATAGGGCGGGGCTACTGAAATCAGTCACACAATATATTCTACTCACGGAACGGGGCGTATCTAAGACAGAGTAGACCAAGTCGGACTTGTATTATCCGATCTTATCCTTTTCTGTTTTTAGCTTTTTTTCGGTAGCCTCCCTTTTTGCACCGAATAATTTTGTGGAGATACGAGGTCTGGCGGTGACACTTCTATGATTTGTTTGTATCTTACGGCAGTGGTTTAGCTCACACAAGGCTAATACGAATTACTAGATTTTGTTCGAGAGCCTTAGCATGTTCGCAATCGAGATCCACGTCTGTGGCCCTTTGCCACTGTTTAATCTTTAGGAACCGGCCTTAGGACAATGGGAGGCGTAACGAAGAGAGCTGAGCTCCGACGTAGATAAGCGCAGCGTAAGGGCCATCCAACTCCAGCAGCGGACTAGTCTGGCGTGTCAAACATGCCTTAGCGACATTTGCCGACCTGGCGGCCTATCAGTCGACTCGTACATCGCCGTCATGGCAAGGGAGTGTTCGTCATAGCCCCTCTCATAGAGTGAACATTTGCTCTCTGTTTAGCGTTCGCTTGCTCAACTACGGAAAACATACGGTTGGACATATTTATTTGGTCCGCATGATGACCGTGGTAGTATCGTAAGCATATCGTCACTTTAGGTAGTCAAAGAGATAGTATTAACGCCAGCGAACGTAAAGGATCGCGTGGGAACGGATTTCTTACTCGTAGAAATAACTATTCCTATTGTTGTTGCTGATGATCACGGTGGCGATGAAGATGCTGATAATGCCAGTCTTGCCCCTCGACAAATTACAACGTACTGTGTTATTGAGGATTTCTAAGTGTTAGGCTAAAAAGGGCTGATACAGAAGAAAGGGTTTAGACCGATATATCTATATAGTGGTAACAAATCGCACGTGTATAATGGATTTGCAGTTGGGGCTGGGGTTTCAGGAGAAGCATATTTCTGTCTTGTACATTTTGCGGCCATCATTTTCTCATCTGCAAATCTGCTCTGTCTACTCCCCCAGCTACATTATGTAGGAGTGTATACATTAATAAAAGTCCACCGCATTTGTGTGGATTTTTCATCCACAAGTCTTTTCATTGTGACAATATAAATTGTTCTGAGCCGCAACGCTCTAGAACAAAACAAATAGAATAAAACAAATATTAGAGAAGCCACCGTTTTGCTTCACGCTTGAAACGCGACGGAATATAGCTTAAAGACAAAGTATCTTCGGAACCACCGATCGTCGTGGCCAAAAATGTAGGTTCAGATCTGTTTACCCTCAACGAAGCGATTTCGACGACTGTGCTTCAAGCCGTTCCTAATTGTTTCTCTTGAAAAAGTGACCATTGCGTCAGACAGTGGTGCTTCCCATTAGAACTTACGTGTCAGACGCGCCAGTCTTTATAATCTGAGACCTCGATGAAGTCGATTAGGCACGTACCTACTAGCCTATTTCTCCTTTGAGGCAACATGTCCATTTAACTAGTTATTTCACTGTATGGAATATCGAAAATAACTCGAAATGGGTCAATAAATTATCGTATTCGAGCACACACCCATGCACTAAATCAGCTAAAGACTCCTGCTCCTCCTAGATCCTTGTATCCCTGTGTGTGCGTTGTCAATATCGTACTATAGACTATATATTTTACACTTTATCTTTTTTAACCAGCAGAGCCTTCAGCGAGATTGAAAGACAAAAATATCCATTCGATCTAGCGGCACTGATCTCGAGGCTTTCGATTTACCGAAGCTGCGGGCTTTCTATTGACGCTAGTTTAAACGACTTACGGGTAGCACAAGGCAATACAGTTGGGGCCCAACTTGGTCTGTTTTTTTGTCAAACTTATCCTGGTCGTGGTGGAATAACGAAGAACGATTGCAAGAATGCTTTGGTCGGTAACGTATCCGCTACGGTAAAGTAAACATTCGAGCGATGGGATTATGCTTACGACGTGCTTCCTAGCTCTACCATCTCGATTTTCAGTATAACTAATGCAGTAGTATCCATCTTTGGAAATGCTAGCAGTCTTCCATAGGCCGTTACCTATTAACTGGCGCTGGCCGTTTTGTTGATGTGGATATAACACAGAGGCATTAACAATTTGAAAAGTACGTACGGTATTTTCGTTGCGATAATGAAACGCATGGAGACCTGGAACTGCCTTACATTCAGATTAATTTAGGGAGCACTACAAAAGTCGACACAGTCGATGGATGGTAGACATCCGAATGTATTGAAGCGGACGACAAGTCTAACCTTTTTTTCTTTTTTTTTTTTTCGCTAAAAAGCGTTCTTCCGGCTATTGAAGAGCCTCACCTGACTCAGGTTCACAATGTCTTGCACTTAGGATGCCCTATATTAACAGATTCGAAGGTCCAGTCAAAGACCATTGCTTTCAGTGAAAATGTTAATAGATTCATTGTAAAATGTTTTATAAGGGCGGTATTTTTATTTTTTCTGCGTTACTTTTAAAGCTCGGTCCAAAATCTACTACAAGGCATATCTGCAGACCTGATATAGTGTATCTAGAAAAAAGTCCGCTACGTTTCATTTTCACTTCTTCACCACTACTTCAGATATAAACGGCAGACTTTCGGCAGAGATCGAATAAATAGATTATATCGTGCAGTAGAAGCTTGACCTTCTACTACTGTTAAAAGAAAACGAATAAGTGTGGCCGTATGTGTAATTTATTATGGGACACTAACGCATGTTTGAGGTCTTCTGTCAGACCATGTTTGCCAGTTCCTTTCTGAAAGGCTTTCTCTATGAAATGGTTCTATATACAGAATATGCATAAGGGTTCTTATGTCTGTATGCATAGATTTGAATTGAATGATCGATGTATGATCAACTAATATTATTTGTCTTGGCAGTAAATTCGATAGATATCGAACTCAGTGGATGTCCAGCGAGCGCTTAGAGGAGTCGTGCAGACCCCGTCCAGGAGACGACTGCTGTCGCGGCTGCAATAACGAAATAAAAGTAACAATTGAAGCTTGCAAGCTGGCGTTTTGATCTCACTACTTTAAATACCCATTAGTATATTATTTGTTAGCCACGTGACCGGTGACATATTAGTATACACATTAAAAGTGAGTTACTTCCGAAAGGGATATTCGACTGAGGCAAATACAGTTTGCATTGGTGTGAGGTGTAGGGGGACAGTGGGTTATGCACACCTCTTTCGTATTATATTAAATAAATAATGTAGATTTTAGAAGCAGAACTTGAGAAGGAGTACGGTGACCTTCCTTAGTTTAGGGTCATATAAGACCTCGCAGTATATGATCGGCAATCGGTTTTAAACGGCGTGAACGATACAGTTTGTTTGCTATTAGAACTGTTTTACGTTAAAAAGAGTCTTATTTTTGTATTTTAACAATAGCATATCAGTAATAATAAAAGGTGCAACCACGCCAATGTCAACGTTAAAAAAAATTGCTAATTTCTTAACATATAATTACGGACTAGACTTGTTTGAGGATACAAGCGTTCTCGAAGGAGCGCCATTTGCTTTTTGTCCGCCTTGTGCGAGATCTTCCGACCAAGTAAATAGGCTATACCCATAACGAAAACCATCAGTGAAATGATCATCATCAACGGACCTGGAAGCCACAATTGAACAAAGTGCATTACTTCGCATTCAAAGAGTTCCATAGCTATTGAACATAGCAGAACAACAACATTTCTCTACGTTACGCTGAAGGCAATATATTTTTTTGAGATAAAAATATCATGTTATTTTTTTTCACAAATCACATCTGCGTGATTTTTTTAGCCTGTTTTAAAGCACCGTAGATGCTGTAATAAATGCCTGTCAGGTTTAAATAATAATGGTCAAATCAATAGTTAAAATGATGTGTCGGGTAAACGCATCTTTTTTTTTCTAACATAGTCGTTTTCATAGCGAACTCCAAGACTCACCAATAACTCTGCGGTAGTCTGAACCGAGATATCGCTGGTAATTATCATCAGCTGTAGGTGGCCGCACTTCAGTGTACGCAATCGCTGTGAGAATTGCTCCAGCGACTACTAGTATGAACGTGATTATGGAAAATATTGCCGCAAGCATCCAGACCATCCTCCGAGGCAGACCTACTCGCGAATGCCTATATGGAACCTCGGAGATGTCGAACGACCCTTCCATCATCCATTCCATGAGACGCATTTTGGCGAGCAATCACCTCAAAACCTTGCCGGCTAAAGTATTTACAGCAAAACTGAAAATCAATAGTCTTTATTATAATCTCGTGATCCAACATTTTCAGCAATCAGATTTTCTTGTGCCCCGCAATACAGATTATGATCAGCTGCGCAGAAATTACGCTGTGACGCAGTGACGATAATGTATTGTCGTTGCGTGCAAACGTATCCTATAGCACCAATATTAGCGTAATTCCGATTGCATTAATGAAGTAGGTCAGAATTAATTAGTGTCACGCTATTTGTCCTGTTTGTACATCGTATCCTTCTTGCAGAAAGGGCTTGTATATCTAAACAGAGTTTCCTCATACAGCCAAATAACAAGGAAACGTTTAAGTCTCGATCACATTTTGAGCTCCCTCTCAGAATAGGTTTAACCGTATGCTCTGCGGATAGTCCAGATGCTGATATTCAGCGAACGTTAGCGGGCAACCCGAAGCACTTTTGCACTGGATAAATAAATAAATTTCAAGAATTTATTAAAGCACCACATCCATATAGATGAAACATACTACTGCAAAGAACAGATAGAAATGCCAAGCAGTTTTTTCCTTTAAACGTTACTGTGTGAATCACTCTTGCGAACCCGTCTTTGTTTACCATTCGGCCAGCGACGCACGATACTTTCGTTTCGCTCGCAGGATTCTTGTCGCTACATTAGCCATGATCGTTTACCTCCCAAGTTGGAGCCAACTTGGAGAGAGGATCGTTTCAGGCGTATTAGACACAAAGCCTGCTAACGTACCTGAAGGGGCTTTGTCTAGACGCCTGTGATGCTGACTCCACAGCAAGAACGTTAAGACATGCAAGAGTAACGAATGTATGTCTATGCAGTAGTAATTCGTACCCTCCAGCGTTACACACAAGCAGTCGTTGAACTATGTCCAGGCTTTACACTGTTTACGGTCTTAACAGCGCTTAGATGTCCCATAAAGGTACTCGTAGTAGGTTGGGTCGGTCTTTTTGATAGTCTCTTGTTGGTGCTGTGTTCCTGACGATGCGATCGTAAAAAGACAGCTTGGGTGAAGAAACACGCGAATGGCCACGGGCGTGGTCGACTGGGCTATACGTTTCATTTGTACTTGTTGTGCGTTGTTCCGCTTAAAAGTACCCCATTATAGCGAAAATTGCTTCGTTTAAATAGAGATTCTAACGGCAAAATCGAGCGAATTCCGAACACGGTTAAAGTGAGGGGCAGAATCTGACTCATAACTACATGTGCTAGCATAGATTATATCAACTAAAAAAGTGAGAATTTATAATCGGCTCTGTCTTTTACTGGGGCAACTCGTTAACTCTAATACGATATCGCATGTTAACGCTAGATAAGATATTCGTTTAGCATATCTCTAAATTATGTGATCAAGCTTTCAAAATCACACCTTCGGTATATCATCCGCTTGATATATTGAAGAAGCACCTTGTCTTGAAAGCTGGGTACAAGATCTCCAGATGTGTGGTTTCATAAGTAACTTAATTGATCTACATAATTAAACTTCAGATCTCGGCATATCATTGTCTACTACTAGACGTTTGTGATTAAGGTTATATCTCTTATAAGTATATGGGCAAAGTATTAGTAATTTATTATGGACCGATTCTTGCGATTGTGCTTCAATCAATCTCAATTCAATCAAATCAAATCTGAAATTTTAAGTTAAATTTTATAATCGGTCAGATAGTAAAATTGTTTTTCGAAACCGTTCAAAGTATTATGATATTTTAGCTCGACAAAAAGATAAAAATATACTTTTTAATATTAAGCGTTGGCTTCCAAAGTAGCGTTTTCCAAGAGCCTTCCGATTACGCTTTTTCGCATATATATACGAAGTGATATAACCTGATTTACATAAAAAAAACAATTTTTGATTTTTCTTTTTATTGAACTGCATAGCTATTGCTTACGGAGTACTGTTGATTTTTTAGCCACATCATTGTACCGGACATAGTATGATAGAGTTAAGAGTGGTATAACAGTTACCCGTAGATGATTATGATTCACCTAAGTTTCAAGGTAATCAAGTTATAAGAAACATGTGTAAGTAATATAGGATAGCACAAATTACAAACAACAGACAGTGTCAGGGAAGTTTCGATTAAAACGTATGATAGATAAAATTACTTCAGTCTATAGTACGTTAAGTATGCTAGGAAACATGGACTTTTTTAAAGCATGTACTATTCCTATCCTAGATCACATATCGACCCCATAAAAGTTCTGCTGGAGCCAGAGCATAACCGATCAAAACGATAATCCTACAAGGTTTTGGAATAATAATAACAAAAAGGTTGTGTGTTGAAAGTCTTGTTGTCACGTTGACTGCTGATACCTATTATGGTATAACAACAGCCGTATTCGAGCAACACCGCTTGACCAGATCTACGACGTTTTATAGTGACATACTTTACGGGATATTTGATAGAACCAGTTGGACGGAAATAACTGTGAAAAATACTCGACCCTTTAACGTTTCAACAAGAATTCAGCTTCAGCTTCGTACAAATGCTTAGCTGTTTTCTATGCTCTGTAAGCTCCATTTGGCCAGTGGTAAAAAGTGATATAACCTTTTTTTGTTCCCAGCGCATTCACAGTGGTACAACTGGCCATGGCAAACGCCCAATTGATCGAAGTAAAAACTAAGATTGTATCCTATTTGGCCGATTAGTATGCTAATTCTTAGCCTAATAGGTATCCTCAAAATGGAGCTAACGTTCAACACATATATACTTGTTCTTTATTTTATATTTATACATGAAATTCAAGACCGAGTTGTTATACCTTTAACGTTGACGCGGACAATTGTCTCCTCAACATAAACTTGGTCCATCATTTTGTTGCTTGCGGTTATTTACTATCAATGGCTTTTTAGATCAAGCTTTTTCAGTTATCTCCCACGACATTCATAATATTATAATGGAAAGCTTTAAAAGGTAGAGATGCTTTTTTTATCGTTATACGGTTAGTGTATGTTTGTGACCTGAGTGCTAGGACAGAATTCCTTCAGAAGTTAAGCTGCACTTTTGTCGATACGGTTCTAAGCGCTTGTTAATATTTGTAAAAACTCGCATATTGCATCAAATACAGAATGTATACGGCAGTTTACTGGGATAATGGTATTTATTCAGTTTCACTAGGAAAAACTGTATATCAAAGCCCTCGAATATCGAGCAGTTATGTGATGGACCAAACCAAGTATCAAACAGATGATAGCTAATATCCTACAGAGTTTGATCAATATGTTAAATTTTACGAGCCCCGCGCTAAACTAAATGCTAAAGTAAGTTTATATGAAAATACTTTTCAATTTGTTATTGCGTTCATTTCGCCACTCCGTACGTAACGTATGACTTTGTAGACAAAACTAGTCAGATCCAGAAACGCCCTCGATTGACCTTGAAGACCTTTTTGGGTGTTTCTAACTAGTTGAAATCGATGGTGTGGGTACATAGCAGAGTAATTTATTATTTTATAATGATTTATTATAATTATTTTTTCGAAATAACTAATTTTATTGAATGTGTCTTCTATTTTTGATCCACGAACGTCCTTTCTATTAAGTACAAATGAATTATAAAGAGGTTTAATTTATTTTTTAATGACATTCCCAATTTTATACCTATTGACGATATTGATAGAGAGATTAACAAGGACAATAATGAATAACTTTTCTGAACTAAATATCTTCTTCATTTTCCTTTATATTACGAAGTTTAGTTCCATATACTTTTACTTCAACAAGTATATCATTTCTAGCGGCTCTGAGGAGATTTTAACCATATGGCGGGATAGAAGAATGTACGTGTAAGTTATCACAGATACACATCAACGATTCAATTATAAAGATGCCGTATTTAAAATATATAATTGCAGAATTTACATAATTTACTTTCTTGATCGATTCGGTTTACATCTTTCCGTTTGATCTAAGTTGTCGTTAATTAAGAATTAACGAATCTGCTGTTTGCGTTTCAGTAATGCATACGCAACAATCAATAATTTCTTGCAAAAACGCTCCGGTTTTTGAGTTAGATAATATTTTTTTCATCGAGGGCCTATGACAGCACAGAATGTATTTTTTAAGGGCAGTTATATATAATATTTTCAGACAAATTGTCTTTTACACATATGTTTTGCATTTAAAAAAGACATACTAGCTAAGCGAAAGGGTTCGTTTTTTCGTATTTGTACATATTCATAGACACACACATCACAATCTTGATTAAATGCTCTATCGCATATTGTGACCAATCAAGTCAATTACCGCTTAAATATTAGCTCTCAGTTGGTATTTATCGTGTAAATGATATCTTCCACGCAAAAGTAAAACAAGTAACCGAAGAACGTTATATCGGATCAGCAGCATGGCGGCCACAGGAGGTTCGAGGCGTTTTTCGAAGCCAGTCGCCCGCCGAACTTAGTCAATACAAGTTTTTGGTTTATTTATGGAACTGCAGTCTGGACAAGCATATTTATCGAACAAGTGTCAGACTGTAAAAAACGTTTTACACCATAATTATTGTAAAACGTTTTTTACACATTCAACATTAGCATAATCTAGCAGCTACAACAATTAGCGGGTTCACAGTTGATGTAATATAACCGGCTATTGGGGTAAAGCGCTTCCACAAATGCAGTCCGTTCAGCTTCTGTAAACTATTTCATTAACAAGATCAAACAGACGATTAATCTTTCTATGTTCCAAAGGAGCGGCCTTTGCCGGCAGCCAACGAAAATTTCAATGCGCAAAAATGGTATCCTAAACGATTAGGGTACATGCGACTGTGAAGTAAATAGTGTTCGTTTAATGTTCGCTTAATTTAAGCCTAACCACGTATTGAGTACTTGTACTTAAGTAATAATGAATGCTAACTTCACTCTCGTTGGGAAGCTTTTCAGCATGACCGTTTATAGCTCCGATCTTCGTCGCAATCGCGGACGGAAATGAGGTCATTACAAAACGACGGTGCCCCGCACTAGTGCAGAAGCACTCGCCGCCTCCATTTCCCCTGCCAGAAATGTGTCTTCATGAAATCTAACCAAGGGCTGGCTTAGCCTTTTCTAGCAGTAAAGGAAATTGTCATCCAGTAATTTAAATTTGCCTTACCGCCAGACAAACGCTTGGATCCCTGCACGAAACGAAGTCGGTATGTCTATGCCCGGATTTGAGCCTATACTTAATATTAGCAGGCAAATATGTTACCCAGTAGGCTATCGCAGCAATTGGCTGCGCTAGCCGGACGTCACTGTCCAAGTTTAACAGTCTCTACGAATCTCCGCCACTTAGGCCTGGCTCCATTGCATTGCAATAGTAACTGGGGAACATGTGTATGATATGGTACCAGTGCACACTAATAATATATTAATTCTTAGATAAATTGAGTAAAAATATACAGATACACGTAAAATATGTGAGATCACAATTCGTCTTTGTATTTGCAGCAGTTGTATGATCAATCTTGTATGATATTTGTAGCAATAACTATGACACAGCAAAAAAAACGTTTAATGAATTCAAAAGATATCTTTCTATCACCGCTTGTTACTCTATTTGATGATAAAGACGGAGTGTTAACCACACAGAAATGGCGGAAGCATATTACAGTATAACTAATAGAACCAAATAGAAATACGAAACGATCCATTGGGCGTAGGGGTGACAACTAGACAAGATAAAAAGCTCAAAGGTGAATGCGTCGATTGCCAACTTTCACCCATTGTTTGCAGATCAGTGACACTTTAGAGATAGCTCGACGTCTGAATGTATTTGCAATTCAAAACGTTCATATTTGGATATTTGGTTGGAACGATTGGAACGCTGTTAGAAAAATTACTGACTCTAGAAACAAAAAGTAGCTCTAATGTTTGCATAAATGATATACGAATTGGTTCAGGAATAATACTTTATAAGCTATTTTGCAAAGAAGTATTGCACTGACGAATAGGATTGCATCGTTGGTCTAAAAAAAAGGCAGATTATTCCGTCACATTATTTAGGTTGGCTGTATAAGATCGAACTTTAAATTCAGTTTTCCCAAGAGACACTTTTTTTTTTTAATTTTTAAAATATACCCTCTGAATTCAGCAAATTTTCCGGCAAAGGTTCGCGTGGACTAAGGTTCAATCTATTTGAATGGACATCTGTCTTGTGATGAAAACTGCGTTTGTCTGTGAAGTGTATACGAATCCATGGTGTCTTGGTTCATTTTACAGACGAAAATTCACGGTAAATTCATACATTAGCGGCACGTTTGCATTTACAAACGGCTGCGGTTGTCCGCGGAGATGAAGGGATTTAATTAACACGAGACTACATCCTTGAGTCGTTTGACGAACATAAAGGTGATTGGAGTGGGTACTGCAGTATTGTCGACGCAAGGACAGCAGATTTTTTTTATTAATGCAGGAATGAGATTTGGAACACAGTTAAATACGATAAAACAAGGAAATCGAGTTGTTGCAAATTGCTGGCACTTAGCGGAAAGAGAGACACACCACACAAAAACAAAGATTAATCCAGAGGAGCTTTAAAACTGATATACGTTCTCACCGCTAAAACATGAACACTTGCTTTTCTATAAGGCTAACTTCAATTGAAATCGTTGCCCGGCAGACTATTTTCTTATACAGCTCCTTATAGGAGTAATATAACTCTGTCAATTTTTGGCTACAATTTCATGAAACAGTAAAATCTTTTTTTACTACTTAATCGCTATATTAAATCACCGACATTAGATATAAGTGACGACAAACTTATAGAAGATTTTAAAAAGGATCATACATTATCGAGGGATAAATCCGAGGCCAGCATACGAGAGAATGGTTAGGTTACATCGCATTGAGAGAGCTATACAGGACAGCTTGCTGACGAGTTTGATTCCAGTGACACGCCCAGCTTCGTATTACATGTACGTATCCGTAAATGTAAATAATCTTTTATATAAGTACATTTTGTATGTATAAATATACATATATAATTGCCTTATAAATTATTTAGACGCATGAAAAAGGCGCAGCAGTTACTACGACTAATAAGTAAAAAAAGGTTAGCAACCGATCGTAGTGACCACCGTATCGCAAGGTAACTTTTGGTTGCAACAAGCCACAGAAGCTCTCTCTTTAATTTCTATGAATTCGTTTTTGTGTTGACAATTCAATCGATCAGATCTGATGGAAGTAAAAAAAATCGTGTGCACAACGCAAATTAATAGCCATCCCTAACTATCCTTTATATAAAATACACAAGAGATACTAAGATTTTATTTAAAAATACATTTCCACCAGATCGACGTTGACTAAAAAGCTTGAAATTATTTCGTAATAGTATATAGAAGTGAATTTAGTTTCTAGAACATCTTTATAATGACAATGGTAGCGGTATAATAATGTGTGCGTGTCATAATGCGTGTCAAATCACCTTCATAATCTGATTTGTTTTAAAGATAATGCATAAAATGTATTTTTATCTCGCTGCCGGTCGACAATATGCAGTAGCGTACTTTATAGATGGCAATATGTATTATATCATTCGGCGTGTTTCGCAATTTCGACACGGGGCATTTGAAGTAAAGTTTCATTCTCCACTAAAACGGAGAAGTTTTGTGAAACAGATTTTTTTAGAATTAGACACCATTTAAATAATTTTTTGTTGTCCAGATCACCAGTGACATCAACAAATTGAACAATATACAAGCTATACGATTATATAAAAATTATTATATTCTATTATTTTCCCTACGGTTCTTTATGTATGTTTCTCTAAGAGAAGACATTTTATAATCGCTCGCACATATTTGAATTTAATAGCCTTGTCGAAGTAGGAATATTTGTTTCTTTAATGACTTGAGTTAGTTATGCTGATTTTATCCATTTGATCCGTTCGTGAGGAGGCGCAATGTAAACTACTCATTATTGTAGTCCCCAGTGGTTAAGTTTTGATGAAATACAATCTCGTTCATCGATCGAGAAAAACAGAAAAAGCTGTTCCGATGACGGCGTAGATGAAGCGGTTCCTATTTTCGTAGGTTTCTGTGCTTCGGGGAACAGTGAAATATGGCTAGGGTCCGCCAGTCTTCCAACGAAATCTTAATTATGCTAATCATGATTTCAATATTTGAAAGGGAATTACTAACTAGCAGAATATTATTAGGATTAAAAATTAAAAACAAGACGGGCTTTTCGTAGGTCTAATTGCGTCTCAAAGTAAGTCCTGCCCAATATACGGGAGTAGGGTTCTGTTGACAGCTTTCGTTACCACTTCTCGCTTATATGTTTGAATATTATAAGATCCTCAATAACACAATGCAATCACACTGGCAATTTTTGAAAATCTACTGTACGTACTGTACCAACAGCTCTCACATTATCAATGGCAACGGTAACCACATCCTTGTGATTCCGATATTTCAAAGTCACTTATCAAATTGAATTAGACAAAATCATTTTTAATTTTATAATATAATAAATATGAAAAAAACGATAGTAAAAATATATTTTTATTTATTATTATAGTGTATTTTTAGTGACTGCATTTGCATTGCTCCACTTCCTTGCGACTTTAACGTACATGGAAATACCTGATAAAAAAAATAACAATAAAAATAATTAATACTTTTTTAATAGCTAAGACCTAACGAGAAAAATAGCAGAGACATCTCGGCGCTAATTTTGTGTTCCTTATCGGATCATTACCGGAAAATATTTGGAGAAGTGGCAATTTCACAGTGGTTCTGTATTTAAATTTAATAATGCTTGATATAAATTGTAATTAATGGTAAGTTTTCAAACCATCCTAAACCATCAGTGCGCCTATCAACGTCAGAAAAATAGCACTTTCGATTATTTCCATTAGCATTCATCGACATTCAACCAAAGATGTACAATATGTACCCAGCTATATGAAATGCTTATTAAAACGGTGCAGATGTTAACTGCAATATAAACAAACACGAAGATAAGAGAAATGAGCGATTTTCGCTAAATTTTAAAGAAAGAGCTTTTCTAGTCCGGCTAATGTCTAATACTGGCGTCACCAGGATCGCTTTCGTATGACTACTTATGACGCTAAACAACAAAGGGCCCTTCCATGGTACTAATGATGGGCACAAATTCCACGTTAGTAATTCAATTAGATATTGTCATATTTATTATCATAATTAGGCATGATCTAAATATATCGTTTATTATTGAAACATTCGCATTTCTAGTTTTTTTTTCTACATTTAAAATCTAATCCCAGGACTACTTCTAAAACATAAAAATACAATCTTATTTCTAACTTGCAAATCATGTTTCTTCCTGAGGACATCAAATGGTACGAAATTCGTATAAATTTTCGTGTCAAGACGCAATGCTTAGCTGGGGATTACTTGTGAATGTACTAAAACGAATAATGCTAATAACACGTACGTTAAAACTTAAAAAATAGTCTCTTTAATTAATCTCTACCTCTAACTCCAAATCCGATGCTACAGTTACGGTTCTGTGAAGTGTTCAGAAAAAGCGAATAGCCTTTGTAAACTCACAAATCATTACTGTGAACTCGATGGTACAAATTTTCTATGGTCAGAATTTCATATAGGGTACTAAAATAGATTTCAATATTAGAGCTGTGCTCATTTGGTATCACGCAACATGTCGTTCTATTTATCGAGAACAACCATGCGTTTGACACACATTAAGAACTATTACCTCTGTAACGCTTATTGGCATCTCAAATCTTTCTGCCTTTGAAATAGAGGAGACATCAAAAAAAATCTAAACTTCTCACCCTAGCCATGTTTTTTACACTATAGTGCTGTTATTCGACTATTTATTACCGGTTAAAGAGGGATGCTAGTACGCGAATTTGCTTGAAATCGAACACTGAATTATATTAAATATTGTATATATTTTATTTACCATTCGTTTTGCATGACTTGCGTCAGAAGCATGCCTTGTGCGCAGATTCTGTCGACATTTATGATTGCATTATGGTATATTATTGTATAACGTTTTATACAATGCCACAATATATATTATAAAATTATTGTTTCCTCATATTGTTTACCTGTGTTTTGTTTCGCCTAATGTTCGCCGTTGAACCTTTTCACTAGAATCTAGATGCTTTTTCTATCTTCTTGAGCGAACTGTTTTAGTATAGATAATCACGAATTTAACGGGTTCGGTACCTAACTAACTTCGCGTAGATTATACAAATTTGTCCAAACTATTCAGGCTAAAAGAAATAAAAACTTCCCACTTTTACCGAGGTACTTTGTTATTGGTGTTGAAATTCCCAATAACAACGTCGAAGATATCCATTTTATAAAAGTTATTTCGCTTGAAAAAGGTATGTTCAAGCTTCTACCTGAATATGCTCTCATAAAGGCTCATTAATCTTTCGAAGCAACAACGCTAAATGATTTTATACCTTTGTATAAATCCGTAAAGGAGGAGGAGACGTGTATCAATAGAAGTTCGAATTGGCTGAACGGAAAGCACCCAATATCGGGATGTTTTTAAAAATGCGCTTGTGAGTGAACACTGACATGGAATGCTTCTCTTTTTTATAGTCTGAAGATTGGATTTCCTAAGCCTCAGGTAGGACCCGAACTCTAACACGTAGGTTTAATTTAGTACCTAAATTCTACATCTACTAAGCCCTGATTAGTGTCACAGACTCTGTCCTTATTTAGCTTTTTGCTTCAATGATGTACAGTTGCAAACGACTACAAATTCCAAGGGCATCTTGAGTCAGGCAAATGAAATAACTTCGGCAACTTAATCTGAGAGCAGATTTGGGCATATCAACACGGCAATCAGTACAGCGTCGCCATTTTGATTAGGCGCTTAAAAGGCGGAAACTATGTTCACAAAGATCAGGTCAACTGGATCGGGTGAAAACGAAGACATTATAATTAGCTTCTAAGTTATCAAGGAATTGTCAAATATTACGTGAGCCTGATATACTTCTATAAGCTAACATGGGAAGAACATTATGAAGGTCTATACTGGTCATATTATACTTATGAATACAACTGATTAAACGCCAACTCCAATTTGACGTTTAGCGAAGCTACTAATACGTGTTGACTTAAACAAGTAATGATCGCTTCTGATAACAGCTGTGAAGTACATGAGCAAAATAGGAACGAGGTATTCCGCTCTTAGGGATCGTGCTTCCAGAAGGTGCGCCTGATAAAGAAAAGATATAAGATATATTCGAACCTGAAATATCTATAAAATTAGTACATTAATACATGACTTATTTTAACAACGTCGTACATTCGGCGGACTCGGGGCATTCTATTTACAAGAACGAGCCACAAAGAGTACCAAGCGATTTTGTGGTACTTTTCAAATCATTCGAAATAATACTCTGTTTAACTAATTGCTGCGCGTCCTTGCGGAAACTACAACTGAATTCGTTGCAACAAATCAACAAAACATGAATACTGAAGTTACAGAATGAGAAATAGATGATAGATTAAAATACTGCAAATTTAATTTTCGGGTGGCACCTCTGTTCCTCGAATTGGCGCCCACAACTTTAGCACGTAATGTTGTGGTACAGCGGTGCGCGGTTTCGAACTGCTGTGCATTTGCATAACGAACCGGTCATACACGTTTTTTTTCTATCATGCAATGAAATAAGACAACAAATTCAGCGATACTGTGATTGAATCGATATACTCTGGGAATTTCTCCGAATACCGGCGACAACTTTGATAGAAGTGACGTTGCTTGTTTGTCAATTAAGACTCTTGTTAGAGACGTATATCCAAAACAGATAATGGCTCTTCGCGGATATCAGAACCTGAAAAGAAACATGCAATTATGGTTAATTAGATATATGTCGCCTCCAGGAACTCGTCACGGCCATGGATGGCGGAAATGGTTACCCCCTATCTATGCTTTTCTCGCGTGGAATTTAATCGGCGTCGTCGTGCTTCGCGTGATGACGAACAAACAAGGTAGACATATAAAAAATTTTGTTGAAAAACGCTAAAATGTTTTACTTTCCAGGAATGGAATAGTTCTATGATTTATACGAGAGTAATTAAGTTGGCGCTTATTTCTTGCTATTGTAAATGAAGAATGTACCAAGCCTTGAAAAAATACCTGTTTTTCATATGACCATATTGAGATCGGATGATAATCATAACGGATGATACTTGACAGTCATCATCGATTTACGAATATTATAACGTCTTTGTAAAACATAGAGTTGGTTGCTGCGATAAACTACTCTATTATTGGCTTTTTGCGAAAGAAATTGTTGTCGCCATGAACTATGTATGGTCTTGCCATTAAAGGGACGTGCTGATCATCTTCTGTTAGGCCTGAATGAAGCATATAAAAAAATGCATTTTTTCCTTTAGTAACAATAAGTTGTATTACTATTATCAATATTCGATATAGGTTTTTAGAACATTTAATATAGTTCAGCGTTCCATATCTCCCCAAAAAAACATTCGGATGCTTAACTTTAGATATTTATTTATTTTCAATCTTAATCTGTCCATCCTTTTTGAAGATTTTGTGTATGAACGTAAAAACGCAATGACATTGAATTTGACATTGAAACGAAAACAACATAACGAAGATGCGTCATAAAAGCATCGGTTTCAGACCGTGAACTGACCACTGCAATAATCATATGAAGAGCTCCCACGTGATAGCTATGACGTATCTCTTATTGAGGCCATTATGGAGAAAAACAAAAAGAAATGCTATATTTTCGATTGGGCATGTGTACTGTGCCCAAGTGAATTGTTAAAATGTTGTAAGTGCCCTGTAGCTCATAGAAAAATTCAGACAATGGAGGAACACAATTATTAACGATGTAAGCATTTCGGGTGCATTCTAGTGGTTGAAAATACTTCTTTTTTCTTTTTTTTCGCCGAATATGACCGAGAATCGCCATCTAGAAGAACAAATTTTACTTTTCGCAAAAAATTCCTGCTGTTTATTCAGCTTTTTTAAGTAAAACGTCAAGGCTAAAAGCGTCAGCTCTTACAGTGCGGTAATTGCGGTAAACTTTACAGGTAGTTCTATGATCATATTCTGCCAGATCCTGATGCGATCGATTAGATCGGGTATATTCATACCAACTTTTTAAAAGATTGTAACTTGTCTTTCTTATTTGATTGAGATCAAAATAATATTTGTTTATTTTTGTAGAAAATTTTGAAGTAAGGCTTAGTACGACAAATTTCAGTTTGTTGTAACATAGTTCGGTATGCCCCAATCGATTTTACTGTACTGAACTAGAAATAAAGGCCTTTATTCATCCAAGTTATCCATGCTAAAGATTAAATATCATGTTTGTTTAAAGAGAAATTTCTGTGGATACCGATATATACAGTATTCGAATTCTCGACTTTTCTCAGAGCCAGCCAGCTTATTAGGCATATGAATCTCTCCTTAAATTGAGTATGTAGAATCAGCGTATATTAGGTTTTGCTACAAGTGACAAAAGTGTTAAACTAATCCTAGCTGGGCTGTTCTATCAAAATAAACTGGTATTTTTCTTCTCTTTAAGCCTTACATATTTAAGACACAATAAAAAATAGATAACTATTTAATTTGATAGGATCTACCTTATACCGATCTACCAGAACTAAACCGCCGAAGGATAATGTTTTTAACACATATTCTTATATACGTAATTTAATACCATTGTCCCTCAAATGTAAAGAATCCTTGTGATCTTCGTGAGTCTAGTTGCTTCGGATAGGTTTCCTGCAAACCGTCCTTTAAGCTAACCTCAAACTATTCATTTCAATTAAACAGAAGCATAGGCGTATTCCGTAAGTCAGGTAGTCATTTTTGTACATCGAAAATATCAATCGATTAGATATTCTCTCTTGGAGATAAAAATATGAAAATTAGTACTAATAGTAATATCAATATTATAAACATATTAGAAGGACAGTTTGCACGCGTGTTTAGGTTGGCTTAAGCTTCAGACTATTTTTCTCTAAGCTGAGTATTATAATAAATTTTTAAAGCTCTGTACTATGTGTTCAAACAAAGACCTGTATGATAATGCAAGCATTTGTAAAATATAAAAAATGTCCGTTAATGAAATTTGTGTTTCTAAAACTTCAGATCTTGTGACAGTCCAGGAAAACGCTATTAGAGGTATGAGGGGAGAGATGCGAAAGTTCGTTATAGGTAAACCGCAACAACCTGAGGTCTCAGTAGAGAAACCGGCTCCGGAGATCGTGAACGCGCTTGAGGAG
Source organism: Varroa jacobsoni (assembly GCF_002532875.2). Classification (NCBI taxonomy): domain Eukaryota; kingdom Metazoa; phylum Arthropoda; class Arachnida; order Mesostigmata; family Varroidae; genus Varroa; species Varroa jacobsoni. The sequence continues at coordinate 171,289 of NW_019214175.1, read as the reverse complement.
GTGAAAGAGAATCCTTATGTGAATCAATAAAACTAAATGATTTATAGTACCATATACTATGAATTTAGCTTTAGGTAGCTATGCTGCAATTCTAGGGAAATATTTTTGTAAGTCAAACGAATTCAATAAATAGATGTGACGTAGCTGACTTTCCATTTCCAGTTTGATCGCGAATGAGCAGTACCGTAGAGATCTTATTATAAGGGCGTAATATGAACGGGTATTATGCATGTACATTTATATTTCTATTATAATTACTTCGTATTTCTAACGAGATGATAGTACGGTTCGCCTTATTGAAAATCTGTCATTGATTTAAACGACGGCAGGATTTGTTTTCGCAATGTGTCTGCGGTGAACTGCGAACCATCCTATAGAGTACTTGTGTTTTCAAAAAGAATCCTTGACAGCTTCCGAGACGTAGGGGAGCGAAAATTTTATAAAGTGTACGACAATATGTTTCGTAGGTCAGTAAAGTGTGTCGCTGGTGTTGTTGTTGTTGTCGCTGTGGATCCGCTAACTGCACTTATAACTCTGAGGCTAAAGTGAATTTATATACAAATATTCTTTCAGCTACGTTCCTTATCGTTGAACGAATAAAAAAGATCTTTAAATCGATTTGTCAAACGATCTGTTTCTTCCCCGTAATTCTTGAATCGATTCTGAAAGGCATTTTAGGTTAAACACTATACTTTATTGTGATACTCAGCTTAGAGAAGTGGTAGAACTTACGAAACTTTACCCGTCATCAACTCGATTAAATCCTGCTTATTTTTTTGTTCAATTAAACTGGTGAGGACCTCTTTCCGCTCAATAAATCTCGAGTCCCGTTTTCCGATTTTTACTAACTTCGACATACTGGTAATCCTTTCATGTTCCTAACGTAATGCGAAATTGTTCTATTTTTATTCCCAAAAACTGTTAGGACGTTAGCGAGCTAAGAACTAATAAACTCGTATGATTTGTTTCCTGTTATCTTATTAGAACTCAAGACTTTTTCTGTGTTATTGGACTGATGTATTATATTGGCATTTCTCGGTAAGTAAAATTTATAAGAGTCTTTTCTTTTTGGTGCTTTGATAAACTGGATTGGAAAATAAATCTAAAGAGCAGTGACTTGAAGCAATTTTCCTAAGTCGTTTTAATCTACTAGAGCGTTAGACGGGTTCGATTTGCAAAAAATCCAACAGACTTCTATACCACAAAGGCTAAATATTAAACTACTGAAAAATGTTAACCATTTTTCTAACTAGATAAGTATAAAATCATATACCACAAATTATAGTTAAGTCACCGTCGGTGTCACTTGAAAACTGAGATTTAACACTAGGAAGTGTGCTAACATTATTGGAATGCCTCTATTCAGATTTAAGATAGGACGCCTTGAAGATGAGGAAAATTTGCTATATTTAATATAATAATAATTGCTATATATAATCTTATAATAGAGGAACGAATGCTGTCCAGGCCCATAAAAAATAGACGCTACTTATGGTTCATATGTGTTAGAAAAAACGGCCCGAAGGTGGTTTTCTCGCTTTTGTTTGAAAAATTTCGGTGTGAAAGATCCCCTCCGTAATGGTCGACCAATCACAAGAAAAGTTACGAAAGTTGAACAGGTTTAAAACGTGACTAGCCTAGACATCGCCCGGAAACTAAACGTCCACTACCAAACTGTTTAAGGCCCTTTGAAGCAAGCTGGCTACAAACAAAAAATTCGATGTTTACGTACCACACGAGTTGACGCAAAAAACTCATTCAACCGTATTTCCATCTGCGAAACTCCTAAGGCACTCGACAACACCGTTGACCATGGGTGATGAGAAATAGATCATATACAAAAAAAAATGCGCAAGCAAAAAAAAGGGTGTTCCATAACGTGTGGCAAAGCCAAAATCGCGCTGTGTGTTTGGTGGGGTTGGAGATAACCGTTTATTACGAATTGCCGCGGCCCGGCCAAGCAACTGATTCGAATCTGTACTTCAATAAATAACAAAATGATAACAAGGCATTGAGAGAATCAAGCAGACCTAATATATAGAAAAGGCATCGTTTTGCACCACGATAATGCTAGGCCGCATACATATTTAACTATTAGGTACGAACTGAGAGAACTTCCATGAGAAATCTTAATGCAGTGGCCGGATCTCGAACCATCACATCATTATCTGTTTCGGTCTTTGCAGAACTCTTTTAATGATGATGATTACGTTTCCTAACATAACACAAAAATTATTAGCCACAGTTTTTCGGACAGAGAAGTTCTGCAGTATTAGGATTATGGCGCGACCAGAAAGATAGCAGAATGTTATTGACTAAAATAGCGCATATTTAGCTTAGTAATATTATTTTAAATAGAAAAAAGTTGCTTCAATTTTGGCTCAAAAACGGTTCATGTGTTTTCGATAACTTAATAGGATAATGGGAAGTCTGAGCTAGCAAATCGTTTAAACTACTTTTAATGTGAGTAGTAAACGTTCAGTTTGATCCTGTCTACGCACAAAAAAGTGGATACATAAAAACCGTTAGTAGGAAACAATATCTTATCCATACTTTTTAATAGTAATAATAAACAATGAAAAACTAGGTGAATCGGTGCATGTTTTCAAATAGTCCACAAGAGCGGTCGTAAAAAGAGGTGACCCTAGGTTGAACGAACAATTTAATTTTTGATACCACTGCGTTGAACGTAATTGCTAGTTTTACATCAGCTTACAATTCGCAAAACGTGACAACACGCCAGGCGCACTAAAACAATTCAAATGCGGGACTTTCGCTTTTTGAATAGCAGCGATAATATCGATTTTTGTACAACCGAATCCCTGGTAAACCTTTGCCCTTTCGTTAGGCACTTTATTGTGAGTCCCTCAGATGGCACATTTCGATCCGCGGACATGAGAGACAGAAAAGTATTATAAAACCGCTTCAAATTATTGTACCATTGGCATTAACATAAAATAGCAGAAACGTGGAACCTATGTAGCAAGTTGCATATACATTGACACAAATACAGATATATATGTATCTTCGCAACCGGTGCAGAATCCACGTGGCATGTCAAGTGACCCTATGCTAGTTAACATAATAACGGCAATCTATTGCCCCCAGCATGCACCTGCATCCCCGCTATTCAATCGTTATCATCCTTCGATTGTAACTTCAGTTAATACAGTTAGTCCATATAGATTGTTACAGACCGATTGATATTGACAGCATTCACATAACGTTTCGAATAACTATGTGTTGCGGCTTGTTTGTTAGATGTCTGTAAATCTATTCTAGAAAATCCGCTTTTATGATTGTTTAGTTATTGGCATTATAACAATTCATCCTTTATACTTTTCTTTCCATTGTCGTTGCTTGGTTTGACGTTACGATAACGATTATAATGTGGATAACAGTTCGCTTATTATATAATATATAATTATGTTCATAATTGTGATGTAGGAATTATTAACCCCTGGGGCAAACGCTGTTTTCGAAGGCTTTTTGTAGAGCTATTAATCGACTAGGCCAGCTAACTGATTACTGTCGTGTCCCTTTGCGCTGAACCGTGGCTTTTATACGACGACAGGTGATCTGTATCAAATGTTTTAGTTATTTGTACAGAGGCGCCACTTTATCGAATACGCACACAGTAATGTCGGCTCGCTCAAATGCAAGTGCACGCTTATCACCGCAGAAACATGGGGCTGACTGGGGGGAATCTGGCAGCGAATCCCGACAAAGACCGTCGCGAGCCCCCGCAGTCGTGTCGCCCCGAAGAATACCAATGTCGATGTCGACTTCGACTCGAACGAAATGGACCAGTAGGCAGACATTCAATAAGCAGCAAGAAACCAATCACCGTAAATGATGGTGTAGTACCTTTAGTCGATCGTGCAGCTGTCGACGATGCATTTGATGTAGTTTCTGCTGCATCAGCTGACGATGCTGTTGATGTTCCCTCAAAGTCGTATTATTATTAATAAATATAGCCGCATGGTTGAGAGAAAATGAAAACCAATTTTCCATGAACGTTAGACGACGACAATGCCGACAAAGCAAGTGAAACAACGCCGGCCGACACAATCGGTGCTGCCAGGACACATTCTCATCATCATCACCATCGTCGTCGTGGTCGTCCGTATCATCGACATCGCTGGCGATTGTTGTTGTAGCCTAATGCCATGACTGTGTTAAGCAGTCCTGCTCTTTCCGCCCTACGATGATGGTTCAACGGCTCAAATTTGCTTGCTGCTGGCCATAGCAGCACCATGTTAGCATCAGCCGGTGGCTGTTGTTGGCTACGTTTTGCGAAAGGAGGATCAGGTCATCGCTGCTGCTGTCGTTGATCTTTATGAGGCAATTTAATAGACACATTGGTAAAATGAGGAGTGCCGAAAACAGCTGCAGCAACAGCAATCATGGCCGTGGCCATTGCGGTCCTTTAACCATAGAAAATATTGCCATGAGGGGGGGGACCCACGCTCTATTATGTAGCAGTGACAAAAAGCCCGTTTGCTACGCATTCGTACATGGACCGGTTCAGCCCTAAATGTGAACTTCGGCACGGACAACGCTAATGAAGGACATGTTGTCATAGTTGCTACTAATATATTTCTTTTATAAAATTATTTCTAGCGTCCAACAACAAGGAATCAGATGGTTGTCTAGAGAAAAGGAAGACTGTTATTAATTTCAGTCAACATAGACCCCGTGTTTTGTTCTAATCCCAGTTGTGGCTGATGTTATAGCCGTAGTAGATGCTTTGCCGTAATTGTATAATTATTAGATAAATATTGGGGTAGGAGTAACAGTAAAAAGGACAGTGTGAAGCTCTTATTCATTTGCTGGTTATATCAGTGCTGCCGTTATATGATCAACGATGGAAAAGTCGCAATGCGTCGGACGTCAGGTATTTGTATGTCAAACGTCGATGATAAACACGTAAATAAATCAAATTCAAGACGAAGCTGAACATAGAACACTGCTGTTGCCTATAACAGCGTCGCCACGATGATCTTTTTATCACCAAGCTCATTTTTGCCTTCATTTCAGTATACACCATACAAGTTGAATATTTGAATGTCCTACAAGAGTGTTTGCTTACCACCTGTCGTTCGATTGCCCCTCGACTGTTGCGTGCTCAGGGGAACCGCAGCTGGTACTGGACAATAACCAATAGCGCTAACGGGCACGAACTAGTTTATCAACAACGTATTCTGTTTTCTCGGAAACGCTACAGACTGAACTTGCCAGTTTCACAAACGAACCTGTCAGTCGGCTTGGCTTAACTGTACATGCGGTCGAGAATGGTAAGACTTGAAAGTTATTTATCAATTGCACCTTTAACAACGCCCTAAAGACGAACAGTACATGCGCGCCTCTGAATCGGCGCCATATTTTGACGTAAGTAGGTCAATATTAGTCGCAGCCTAACGCAACGTGTGCCTAAATTTGTAGTAACAGCAATCGTATGGTGCGAAAGCTAGTCGGACTATTGTGAAAAGCTGCTGCATTGGAGAAGCTTTCGAGGCTAGGGGAAACTCCGTAGAAAATCAATGTAGTCAAAAATGTAAACCTGAGGACGTTCAAAGTAACTTTTCATTTCGAAGACACACTTGAACCGCCGGTATTCGAGAGGTCGAAAAGCTTTATAAATCGTTGTAAATTTGCCCTGCAATAATAGTAATCAAATGAATTTTGAACTAAAGCTGTCACATGGGGATCTTTTCCCGCATAAGGAGCGAGCTCTGCATTTGAGTCACCGTTAGCAACTTTCGTCCGTCGACGTTTCAATAAGATAAAGAACTACGAGCTTAATAGGTACTATTCAAGTTCAACTAACATTTAAAGTAGGAAGCAAAGAAAAACTCTGGACCGGCGCCACTCTCAGTATTTTTCTAAGAAAGAATAAAGGAAAGACAATTATATTAAGAAATAATAACCATTACACGAGTCTTACAAAAACAGAGCTAATATATTCTCTTAGACTCGCTGGTGGCATGTTCGAATGCGATTTAGCTTCAGCTTAAAATTTTAATCCCGTCGCGGGATAGGTAACGAGTACAGTATGCGATATTCACTCTTGGCTGAGCCTCGCACGGGCGCGGCCTTCGCAAAGATTGCAACCTTGAATTTTGCCTGTTTTAGTGGACGACTTTGAGTCTTTTGTTCTATATTATATCTTCTTCCCACACTGTTCGGCTAATTTTTGTGAGAATCGGCCTTGGAACATTCGTCCGTTCGAATAGCATCCCATGGCTGAATTAATACGTAGCTTGCATTGCTGTTCTTATTCCCTCGCTTAAGCGGATTTGTCGTTCTACAGAATGAATCCATTTTGTCAACCTACGTAACTGCGCTGCAACAACCTCACTATCATTTACAGGTCTGAAGGACAAGCGATTGTGTTACTTGACAGTGTACTCAATTCAATGATAATTATTTGTGAACTAAGTAACACCTTCAAATAACAGATACATCCGATTATCTACTTTGGTCTGCAGATCGTGTATTGAAAAAGGTTTGAAGCTATCTGTGCTGCTATTAAGTGGAAAAAGGGTACACACTCAAGTGTAGCTGGGATACATGTGAATTAGGATTCGTCGGCACACTTGAATATACCCTAACAGTCTGCCATTCCTCAGATTAGAAACTATATAGATCGTTTCTTGAAATATTTCATTCTAATTGTCCAATCAGTTTAGCTTTCCCGTCTATTAATATTATCTAAATATAACTTCCAGTAAATTTTGTGGAGATGGAGGTGTTTCTAATATTGAAACATTAGAGTAAAATCTTGTTCCGTGCATTTCAGTGCCGCGCGCGAACAAGACGAATATTTAAATAGCAAATTTAAATTAAAGAAATATTAACAATAAAATCAAATGTATATAAATTGGCGCCACGCGAAGCAGATCGCATATAGACTTACATAATGTAGCTAACAGATTTGATATATCCACGCGTTGATGAATCGGCTTTATTGTGGTCCTATCATTTGTAATGTTCTTCTGTGGGAAGCGGCCGTTAAAAAGAGAGAACAATAATATTTTGAATGAAGTAAGTTAAGCCTGTGACGACGGCTAACGTTGGCCAAAATCGAAAAAGAAAGGGAGCGATAACGTACAAATAAATACCTTTGAACAATTAATATTGTCTGAGTAGGTTGAGTAGGCTATTCTCGACCGCCTAAGCTTATAACTTAATAGATGTAACAGTATTTTTAACACGTATTTTTTTTATATATACCACGCAATCTGTGTGGGGAAGTCATTTGTAAATATATGAAGAAGTGCAGATTTGCTTACCTTCTAAGAATCGAATCTATTTTCGGCCTCTAATCGATTTCTAACCAACATAGCTAGGCAGTCTCTGACATGTTAAATTTTACGCATTTTACATTATTAACACTGAATGTTTTCGAGTCGTTTTGTTTGTGAATGTTCTCTATATTTTGTGTACATGGCGCGCAACTGCGCCACACATGCAGAAGGCATTATTCCTGCAAAAACGCTTTCTCTCGCTTAGTTGGCTAACGGTTACTACCCGGGACTATGATTATTATTATCAAGCCGACAGTGGCGCTGATGCGAAAGGGGCTCTGTAAACGCGGCCCTTGCATGCGCTGTGCGAATGCCCGTTCCGTCCCATATATATAACATTGGTCAGTTGGCAAGGCAGTTGCAGGGGCATCGCAGCCTTACAACAGAAGTTGTGTAGTGGTTGTGGTCGTCGTTCCTTTTCATCGTTTGCGCTTTATCGGGCAAATTTCTCGACTCGCCTAGCTTGGACTGCTGACACCGTTAGCAAGCTAAAATAACAGTAACGGCAGTAATGAAAGCTCTGGTTGTTATTGTGGGCGCTGCCCTCGTGGCTGTTGCTTCGGCTGGTTTCCTTGGAGCAGGCGGTGGCGGACATGGAGGTGGAGGTTTCGGGGGCGGCGGATATGGAGGTGGAGGAGGTTTCGGAGACGGCGGTGGAGGCGGAGCCAATGAGGATGGAGCTGCGTTGTCGGCGGTAGGACTCGCGCGTCTGCTTGGAGGAGGTGCTTCACACGCCCATGCAGCGGGCGGTGGAGGTGCAACGTACACAATCTCGGGTCCAACTCAGGAAATTAAGTCTGTCCATAAGATTACCACGACGAATTCCGGTGGTCAAATCTTGTCGAGGACTGGTGGAGGGGGCGGCGGCGGCGGTGCCGGCAAGATTATCATTATCAAGGGCGGAGGTGGCGGAGGTGGACACGGAGGTGGCTACGGAGGCAGCTACGGAGGCGGTGGATGGAACAAATAGATGCAACGAACAAGGTAGAAAAGAGGAGAAAATGATGATAACGATTTGAATAGTAATGGTGGTTATGGTAACGAGGCTGATGACGAGAACATAACAAGCTTTCAAATCCACTCGTTGCACTTTTTGTACATGTAGAAGAAAGCACACTTGCCAAGAGCTAGTTATAACATGACTATCGCTGTACATATCGATATGTGAAAAATCTTTATATGGATGGTTGAACTGTGTATAGAGAGAATCAAAAATGAAAAGCTAGTGTATACTGTGTATAACTAGCTATCTATGGGTGGAAATTAAATTTGTAGTTGTCTTCCTTTTCTGACGGGCTACATTCGTAAAGATTTAGCGGTTTGTTAGACTAGCTATATACGCTGTTAGCATGTTTTCAGTGGGACGATGTAAATTTAGGCATATGCTTTTTATGTTCGAGAGAAAAACAAAAAACTATTTTCAATCTTCATTTGGCTGTTCGTCGCATGCTTTGGATTTTGGGTAGTCACAGGTCACCTAATGTATTCTTAAAACACTCATTTGAGTTAGACTATATAGAAGTAACGGACTTTCTGAAATAAGCATTCTTCTTATCTGTCGCCACAAAAATGAAGCTATTACTTAATAGATAAGTGTCATCAAGAAACCAACAAGCTATCTGCTATTGGTCAATAGCTGATTTTATCGTCGAAGTCGAGTCAAACAAATTGATTTATCAGAATAACTTTATAAACACTTTGTATTCTCTGCTGTCATACCCGGAGGCAGAGCCTTGAGAGGTATCAAGGGAGGCGACACAATGGACCCATAAGCCATCTGCCAAATAAAACTGTTTACTGCACCGCTAACTTTACGCAATCTTAGATTTATGATATCGATTGTCTGCTTGCGTCGTACACCTCGTTTTCGTCTATTTTTTAGCAATGCGGACTTTTCAGTCTATGCGGGTCAATTACCAAACGATTGGACTGACGTAACTTGTATGCTGTACTAATTGTTACACCGACCCAACAAACGCAAACTGAACTTGTAATAGGGATAATATAAGACAACGTTAAGCCATATCAGTAGAAGTCGGTTAATGGGAGACTCAACCATGCTTGCAGTCGTCATCCTTACGACGTGGAGTTTGGGGCCGCTGTCAGCCATGGTCAAGGTTTACTTGCTCAATTTTTTCCTCGACTATTGCAGCTGATAAATGCATAACGCCATGGTTGATTGTATGTATTTTTATCCACATTAAGAGTATCAATCGCTGTAAGCGACAATTGATTTTTGCTAGCGCTTCGTTGAGCTGTGAATATTTCAGAACAGATACCCGCTAGAAAAATACAAGAAACGTGAAGAATATGGAATGTATATTAGTTTAACATAACTCGAACTTTCCCGCGCCGTTTTCCAATATGTCGAACAAAAGGATTAGTTTACACAAGAGTACACCTGTATACCAATGTAAGGCAGTTACTCATTTTTCTGCTACATTTGACTGTGATTGATATGCTGACGAAAACAATAGAAAAAGAGCAGCCCCGGCTTTAGATTAACGCTTTTACAAATAGGAACTTAAAAACGAGCAGGTACAAGATTGCGTCGATCTGTATTTGTCCCACATGGTAAGAGGCTGCATGTAATTATAAGAAGGAAATCAATTATGGAAGACGCATTAAAGATTGACAAAAACGGAATCACTCGAGAATGCTGCGACGGGTTAAGACAAGATTCCAAGTAGGTATATCCAATTTTACGCTAACATACGGCTGACGCGGCATAACAGCCTTGAAAATTTCGACGAAAAATTATTAAACATTTTTATTGCTTCAACTTCGGCTAGGAAAAATAAAAGTCACATTTTATGTTTTTTCATTAAAAAACAAGAGGGCATAGAATTATATGAAAACAGGCACCAGTCTACTTGGAGACTTGCTCAGGCCAATGATTGTGCATGCTACCTGACTGGATTTTCATGGAACAACTAGTTTAGTAGGAAACTCAGGTACTTTGATATATCTAGCGGGTTTCAAATACAGCGGTTGATCTGTCTCTGTACGCTCGTTCCGGGAGTGAGTCTTTATCCACATCTCTTAGAATGTCTGAAACACGACAGAAAATGTTTATTAAAGCAGTAAATTTTTGTATGCTCTCTAATTTTTTGCAGCCACGAAAGAATCTGAGTTAAAATGAACTAACGTTATTATTCGAAATCACACTGAGTCCACTAAAGTTCGATTAATAACATTGATTTCATGCTGGCTGTAAGCTATTAATGTGGCTAGGCAATGCGGTTATATTTTGGCAGCCATACTTGAATAGTAAGTGCCACCAGGATAGAGAAAAACGGAATTCCTGCTTGTCATACATGGCTTAATTAGGGCATTGGCCTGTTGTGATGGAGAAAAGTTAGGTTTGAATGCAACCTACTTGAGAATAAAGCAGATGCTGTATAGATAACGACACTGATAAACCTCTAACCCTGTTAACAGCGTATACAGCGTATCTATCGAGCGAGACTTCCTATAATGCTGACATCGCCATCGATAAAGATCAATAATAAATTTACTAAAACGTTATGTATTATATAGAATAATGCAAAACTTTTCGTCCATAATAACTATTATTTTTTGTTTTAGCTTTTTAATAGGTTTCCAAAAGCAAGCTCAAACGTCTAAAATCGAAAGCAGGAAGAATTTATCAAGTGAACCTATGGGGCAAGATTCAACAGCTTCGAGGGCAAAACTGGATTTGAGCATCTCGATCTAATTTGGTTTGAGTGATTCAGCACAAACATTTAATTAATCCGTTAATAATTAATTAGCCCTTAATGAATTCAATTTCCGCTCAGGGTATTGTTACTCTTTCGAATCCCTGCAAAATGACTTTGGTCGTGCTCTGTGGCTCTAGAAGAAGCTGGACACGAGCTAAACTGATTTATTGATACGTCGCAGCATATTAACCTAATTGTTTTGCTATTTTGATTATATTCAGTAAGCTGCATAAATGTTTTGTCCAGCAACACTCTTAGGCATCCCATCAGGCAACGTGCTCCCAGCACCACGAGGTATCTGCTCCCGGATTCTAACCTAGGTCATCACGTATCCCTAACATTAGCAGGTACGTACGTTACGCGCTAAGCTATCACAGAAACATATTCAGTAAGTCTGCTTTTTTATACCTTGAGGATGTATGCACGGAGTACCTGGGCACAGCCCTTCCAAGCACCGTTTACACAATACTTAACAGGAAGTATTTATGGCGGTTCTTACTATGTACTCTGTATCACAAGTGCATCCGGCTTACCGAGCTGTTATAGACAGCTGACGTTGGATCTGTGATGGAATTTTATTTCACTGCTTCAATATGATAATATAATATTTATATATAATGTACGAATACATAAACAAATATAATACAACTCTATCCCTTTAAATTATATTATCATACACTAGCAGTGATATCAGGTTGATGCAAATAGAGGCAAAAAGCCTAAAATTGTCAAAGCTGACACGTTCAGACTTTTAGTGATCGAGCGGTAAAAACACTAGGTCTTTCTTCACCCATCCTGCTACCATGACTGACCCATGCTTTAGGTGGACACCAAGCCCAAATTGATGGAAAGCTTGACATCAACGCTGGCGCAGACCGTTGCATCGGCTCTTCCTCCGAAACGGTACGTTAAGGGATGGCCAGTATATATAAGTTGTTTACTTTAACATGCAGAGTTGTTTTTTTGAATAAGAATATACCACCTAGTAATAGATCCAGCTGGTTAGTGATAGTATTCCAGCTAGCCAACACTACTTAGGCCGTATGATATGGTGTAGCAGTAGTCCGTATTCCTTGACGTATTCGTTAGCTTCGATGAGCATCAAAAGATTGTCTCCCATGTATCCACAGAGGACGTATGCCTTCAATGGCTTGATTTGCAGCGGCGTCAATTTCAGCTGATAACCTGTTACAAAGCACGTAGCGAGATGTTACGAACTAGTAAATTCATTTTGTAGCGGGCATCCATTGCAGCATGTTGACAGTCGCCTTTGTACGTTACACGAATATCCGCAGTTGCTTCCTTTGTCTGCTGGGCTACGCTAAGCTTATATACGATTTTTATTATATTATATATATATATATATATATATAGTTATAAGATTATCCTCAGATAATGAGGGTACTGTCATAGTAGTCACTTGTCCAATCATCTTCTACTTTAATTCAAGAAAATCTGTCACCTTTCCGCCATGATTTAGCCGGGTACCGAAGATTGCATTGAAGATGAAATCGAGTTGAGGGTCGTCATGTTCATTTCGTTGATCAGTGAAAAATGTGCGATAACTTGCCTGCGTCAGGTATTCAAATGCAACAGAAAAGTACACGAACTAACGTTCTGGCAGAGTTGAAATTAGTTTAGCCTTTCGGGGATGAGCCGGTTGAAGTTTTTCAGGTATCTCATGTAATATATATTGCAAAAACGGGGCGTCTACAGATATAATTCATATAATGCATTTTTGTGTTTTCTCGGCTCATACGTTACAAACAACAGAGTCTTATGAAGAAGCTCTAGATATTCATTGACTTAAACCATCATATGGTACAACATTGGCATTACACTGCACGACCAGTGTAGTTCAATCGACAATTACGACGAGAGGGTGAAAACTGCCTACCTTTGAGGAAGCGCATGCGTTAGTGCCTACATATCGATGAAGTTAGACCTTACAATCCGAGCTGCACTTATACGGACTGTGAAGATCTAGACGGGCTCATGGAATGCGTCCATGAGGACATGACGTGACTATTAAAGCTTATTTGATTGAAATTCTCGAGTCTTCAATGCAGTAGCTTTGGCCCTCAGGCGTATGGCTGAAGTCCATTAACTTCCTTGACACAGTTTGTTAATGTATGTGCCATAATGGCAACAACAGCTTGAACCGCTGGAAACCAGTTTAACCGCACATCACATAAAGGGCTAACACACTATGGCAGATTGGCCAATTGCCTGATTAGGGCCTTAGCCTTCATTTTGCATCAAGGGAAGGAATTCCACGCACGGCGTCGCTATTCGCCGCAGCGTGAGAACAGGGTATCTTAATGCAATGCAACGTTTTGCGATGAGACTTCACAGTACGAAGATTTGTGCAATGTTTTGCAAGCCTTGGTGGAAAGGAACCCGCCGGTACAGATAGGAATTGTAATAAGCACCTCAAACGCGTCGTCATTTTAGCGTCGTGTGGCACTATGTTCACATACTGGTGTACCTCCAGGCCGGTAAAAAGATACTACTTTACTAGTGATTCCTGAAGGAAAGAACGATCCCATCGTCTTCAAGGGGGAAATACAGAGCAAAAATATTTATTAAAATTTTGTCTCCAATATGTTGACTGAAACACAAAAGCTATTCAGAGAGCCTACACGCTATCTCAGCTAGGCAACGTAGGAAAAAAACGCTTTACAGAAACTGCGTGTGATAGCCAACATTAAGAGCGCTAGTCACGCCACGCAGTCCGCTATGCGCGATACTCGTCGATTTCAGGACAGCCTCCGACTTGGCACTCAAGGACAACTTTATGCTCACGAAATAGATATTCCGAGTATATCCGAATGTGGTCATCCTTCTCGCCGGGCTTTTACAAGAGAATAGAACAACCGTAAGTGATGGAGTTACCGAAGTCTTGTCTTCTGCACAGACAACTGGTTTTGCTTGGAGGGACAACCTAGGCTCACTTCTTTTTTCCATATTAATGTCGGGCCTTTCTGATCAATTGAAGCGATCGAGGAAGTTCTTTTAGCTTATCTCAAATGCAGAGGCAGTTAGTGACGGGCGGAGTGATAGATGCGTTAAGCAGGATCTAAGTGCAGTAAGCCCCACGCGGCAGTTACACATTGTCGACTGACCGTAAAATTAATGAAGATGGAGCGATGAGGTCTAGCGAGGGAGACTGAAAAGAGGCCACTGACCTTGTACCCCGCCAGGTTACCGCTTACATATGTTAACCGGTTTTCTTACTTGGGCTTGCTCTTTTCCTCGAACGGTACAAGAATTTGGTGCACGGTGTTAGGTGATGCAGGAAAACACTGTCCGCTACCTGAACGACCTTGTCCGTTAAAACCACTCTCAGTTTTTTCGACCTACACATAGACTGATCGCAATGTATGGGAGACACGTTATTCATGAAGATTTATAGTAGGGTCTCAAGCAATTTAACCACATCAAAATATCCCTCCTCAAAAGAGTACTAGGATCACACGTAACCATCCGAAATGGTGTCGGGTATCTCTCGGCTCTCTGTTTGAATGTAGTCACTTTGACCTTCCATTAAGAGAAGTTTTAAAGGCTAACCCGACATGCCGTAGCTCGCTTTGTTATGCACGGGTGCTACCTTAGGCTCAGCAAAAGAACGCGTCTTCGCAAGTCTGACGACTTATTTAGGTATTCTAGATGCAGGAAAAATTATGAAAGTATGATAATTATGATGGTATCATGTTGCTCGTTGCTTTATGGTACCATTTTTAGGACACCTGAGGAATCTTTCATAGCATAGTTTAGAATAGTTTTATGAAACCCAATAGGACCGTACGTCACAATTGTTCTGTATGCTTTTTTAGTTGCATTGATACGTATATATGAAACACCTGACTACTACCAGCAGAAATGAATAAATCAAATTCAATTCTGTAGCGGTACGGTGGCCTAAACGGCCTTAAGATAAGAAAGCTATAGGTCGCTGGTCTGTGGCTCAGCGGTACAGATTACACAACAGGTGTGAAAATTGCCCAAGAAATCATGGTTCTCGTACCAAGCCGTCCGTATTTTCGTGAAGAACATTCGTGTCAAGACTCAAGTCGAAATAAATGTATTACATTTGCATAAATACATAAATTTGTTTTGCATTTAGAAGAGACATTTCGGCCGAAAATATTCCCGTGAAACATACGCACTACACAATCATATCGTTAATGTATATTTTACAGGTATGGTACTCAACCTCGTCAACAGTCCTTTAAAAATAAAAAAAAACGTGTTAAATATCGAACGCTGCACGTTGAAGTATTGAACGCAACTATACTTAACTACTGTATCCATTTCGACATATTGATTATGTCCAATAATATATAATTTCTAATTATAAATAGCGATAGTAAAAGCTATTAGACGTAAAAGGCAGGTAGTTTTAAGCTGCACAACTGGCAATTTTAAAGTGTTCTAATTTTCTAGCTCTTAGATATTCTGTGTTCTTAAATTTCTGTTCTCTTATTTGAGACACATTTGACGGTACAAACATTGAACCACACACAGGCACAAAAAGCTATCAAGTAACTATAGTAAGGGAGTCGCAAAGTGGTAGAAATTTACCATGAAAGCGTTTGGACTAATACTGTATTTGTAAGTAACAATAAACATGAAATAATAAACACGAAATAAAGTTATTATATCTAAACTTTACTCTGTCGGCTACACGACGGTCATCTTTAAACTAAGATAATATAGGAACTCCTATAAAATAATTTGTCGGTTGTGCTGATTCTTTACAGTGAATACAGATGTATCTTTAACGTTAGTCTGTCCATGAAATAACCATATGGTAGAAATGTAGATTTCTATATTATTTCGATATCTAGATCTTACCATCAAACCCCATTCCATCACAAACATAGTGAAAGTTCGCTTATACATGTCCGTTGTTTATCTTTAGCTACCCGTAGCGCCACAACCGTTGGGTACCTATCGAAGCTGCCGTCGCAAAATTAGAATGATAGCTTAATCTTTCCGAAAATACCTAGCAACGCTGGCACTGTTACGTCTGGTTTTATTATAAATACAAAGTGTTGCGCCAAGATTTTTGCAAACGTAGAATGTTCGGTATTAAAATTATTGACATTAGATTTTATCAGTATTTCTTTTATTTACAGCGTATACACTCGGTCCTTCATCATATGTTAAGTTTATATTCGAACCTGTCTGTTCTGGATTTTACCGTACAGTTCTTCCGTTAAGGGAACGTATTTTTTCTGAGCAAGGTCTAAAAAGTACATCGGATCTTTAATACGGCCAACTTCGTAGGCTTCTTTGACGAGGTTTGTTTTTTTTAGTTTATATGTGCCAGTGGCGTCAACTTCGCTTAACAGACGTACGAACAATGGGACAGCATAGGGTGGCAAGGTAGCCAACGACTCGTGAAGCATTTGCTCGAGGTTGACTTTGTGCTCAGGGTCAAGGATCGCTGCCATGCCGGCCTTTCCTTCACAGCCGCTTACCTCGACACCATATATAACTACATCAGACAAACCCACCACTTTTGTTAGAATGCCCTCTACCTCAGATGTCGATACGTTTTCGCCTTTCCATCGAAATGTATCACCTATACGGTCCTTAAAGAATAAGTAGCCTTCTTCGTCCTGCATGAGGAGGTCGCCTGACGAGAAGGCAATATCACCCTTATGAAAGACATCACGGTAGAGTTTCTTTGAGGTGGCACCCTTGTCGACATAGCCATCGAACTTCTGGATACTGGAGTTTTGTATCAGTCCTACCATCTCGCCAGTTTCGCCAGGCGCTGCTGGGATACATAGACCATGACGATCGCGCAGTGGAAGACCAGTATTCTCATCAATACGAATCAGCCTGACAGGATAGATTCGCTCGGAGATACTTGGAATAATCTTGCCAATCGAGGGTAAAAAGCCAACAGCACCAACCCTATTATCGATATTAATGAGGTTAGAGTTGCCCTCTGTAGAACCGTAGACTTCACGAATATCCTGGATGTTAAAACGCTGGCGGAACTCTTCCCAGATCTGAGCGCGTAGTCCATTACCGAACATCATGCGTACTTTGTGAGCGCGGTCACTTTCGCGTTCGGTCTGTGCTAGAAGGTACCGACAAATCTCGCCAATATACTGAGAAACAGTACAGTTGTGCTTCGCGCAGTCTTGCCAATATTTCGACGCGGAGAACTTAGGTACAACTACTCCAGTAACGCCTGAGACAATTGTCTGACCAGCTCCGAGAATTCCGCCAGCCACGTGGTAAAGTGGTAGACAGAGATACATGATATCATCTTTTAAAATCGGCATCATGTATTTGATTCCAAGTGTCATAAAGATAAAACGCACATGCTTAATAATGGCAGCTTTGGGCAAACCCGTAGTTCCTGACGTATAAATATAGACGAGTTTATCATTGATGTCACCGCGGTACGAAGGTGTCTTGTTCGGAGCACTTTCGATCAGGGGCTTGAGCTGCTCAACGGACACCGATCCAAAGTCACCTGCGTCACCGTAACAGAATAGCTGAATGTTTTTGTTTTCCTGTGTAAGGTCGGGGTAGATGTCAATAACATGTTTAGCCAATGGCGTGCTGAAGATGACAGCTTTTGCCTTTACAACGTTGATAGAATGCGTGAGTGGAAGAGATTTCAGATTATGATTTATAAGCGCTGTTACCATACCAATTTTGCTTAAACCCAACCAAAACATAAGGTACTCTGGTCGGTTCTCCATGAACAAGGCCACATCGTCGCCTGCCCGAAAACCCAGTTTTAAGAACGTCATCGCCACTTTGTTCGAAAACTCATCGACCTGACGGAAAGTCCAGTTGTGTTCATCACTAATCAGCATCACCTTGTCGGGGTGACGTTTGCATGCTTTTTTGAAGATTATTGGCACTGTTTGATTTGAACGAACAAGACCCCATAAGCCATTAATGGCCCAGCAGACGCTAATGAATCGAACGGCGGCTGAAAGATCACGTTTTAGTGTTTTGATGATAATGCGCAGCTTTTTGTGACCACCAAGAATCACGTAGATGATAAATGATACAAGTAAACCAACAGACACCGAGTGCAGGATACCAATAAAGGTCAACGTCAGAAACCCTACTAAGGACCTACGCGAGGTGTTCTCTAGAAGAGCTGACATTATGCCGTCACGTCTTTGTGTCTCAGCTGTATCCAAATTCCGAACTAAACCACACAAAAAGTGCGAGGCTGCACCGGATAACGTTCGGCAACGACAGCGGGCTCCGCATACGCACACACTAAAAGACTTGCCTCCAATAACTGGCCCTTTTTAGAATGACTGTCAATTTCCATTAGTTGTCATCCTCTGAATGGAGAGCTGTTGCTGCTGTTACGCTGCTGAGTTTTCCCCCTTCCTCGACGAGCCGAAAGCCGCTACCTTTATCTTAGCGCCTACTTTGCAAGGTTCTCGGCACGTTTATAACGGAATGCCTTTATGAGCCATTGTTACCATCACAGGTGGCAAACAAAATGAGCCAATGCTAGCGTCCTCTAGCGAAAGTGCAGAAAAGGTAGCCGGACATGACGACTTTGATGAACTGGGGCACCCACGCTATTAGTAAAAAATGCCTAAAAAGCATATAGTGTTGGTATTTCAAGCCCAGTTTAACTCATTAAACCTGATTCTCGTTAAAAGGCGAGTACCTCAATCGACTTGTGTATCGATTTGTTGTTATCTGAAGTCTGCTTATGACTTACATTAAGTTACTCTATTCTTCGTGCCTTGTATGATGGAGATAGCACAACAGTAAGATAGAAACGCCAGTGAAGGTCTATCATTTAACAGTCAACGGATCGGCTTCAATTAAAGCTATATGCTCGCCCCCGATAACAATCACGCCATAGTTCATGTTTGACGTTTTGGGTGCATTCACACTGACGAGTATTTTCGTAGATAAAGAACTTTAATTATGTTTTTTTTTTTCGGAAATCGTACTTAGTGCGAGGTGACATGGGATACCTTGACGTAATGTTTACACAGGCGATGGGGTGGGGAAAGCTGCCCATATTAGACCCGTGCAACGTCGAGATTTTCACTTGATTTTTTATTTTTCAGACATTTTTTTAACTGTGATAGGATTGCCATTAAATTTAGCGATAGATATTAACAGCTGTTTTTTTGGCCGCAAAGCCAAGAAATAATTTTAAGCTTTCTTCTGTTATTTTGGTTTTCGTTCTGTTTCAATTCTGTGATTTGGTCTAACAATTGCTTTACCTTATTTGTGAATTACTCTCTTGCTTTTGTGGTGTGGTGTTTGACATCTTGAATCTATGTGTTTTTGTCAAATGGCACAGAAGTTAACCTTTAATTGTTTTAACAAAGTACTTTAACTCGAGTTTCCAAAACGAACCGCGGTACATAAACAACTACTAACTTCACTTTGATTTGGTATCTTTTGCGGGAAAACTTTCTCCGTTCTTTTAGATTAGTAATCGGTTAGGTTCCCATGAACCCTGTCCGTTCGGGGCCCATTTTCAATATCGACGTGGTTTTTTCCACGGTCGTTCACCTATCGGTAGCCAAACTCCCGAAGAGTAAATGATCTCTGGAGAAACGCGTGACAACAAACGTCCCAAACGAAAAACGCTCTTCGTTGTACTTGTCTTCATACGCCAGAGTAGAAATCCGACTGCGGTGCCATTAAGGGCCTGCAACTATGCATATTGTAAACAATGTTTCCTTAGATGGATTTTCTTAATGTTCTAATAGTTTCTGTTCGTCTTGTTGTTGATCGTTCTCTTTCGAACAGCTCCTGTCTATTATTTGGCGTCGTATCGACAGCTTGAAACACGCCGAGTGATCCTTTTTATGATAGCAGCCATTCGTGTGTACATTCCTATCTTCCTCTAGATCGACGATTTCATATGCCTTTTTCTGAATATCCGGGTGCTCAACTTTCTATATTGCACTCAACTTGCATACTCAACCGCGTTCGTCCATTGAGTTATTCCCTTTCCTATCATTTTATCGCTGCGAGACAGCTACAGAATCGTATAGGCTCGATGAGATTAAACCGTTACATTTATTGAAAAGCCTCTGTCTGCGATTAAGTAAGATAACTTGCAGAGCGTTCGTCTACACACTTTAAACGATCAGTTTAATTATTTGGACATTTTTAACTCGCAGTCCTAAGTTAGTCAACACGTCTAAGGTCTACCATTTGTCAGTACCAAAGAAGACGAAAGCCTTTTCTTCACGTCTTCTTAACGACGGCAAAGGATGCTAATACCTAACGACGTTTCAATCATTAGTCCATCCTGGAAGGTCGTACAAATTAAAAACAATATTCTGCCATAGGTGCAAATGATGTTCAGCTATCTCATTTCTTTATAATAGTGCAGGTGAGAGCAGGTCACCGCTCAAGCGTGATATCACACATTCAAGATTATTTGAATTTCTGCAACGCTTTGAATTTTTCGAATTGGCCATTATTATCTACTAGTTATTTTTAAAAAGGTCAATCCCCGGAAAAGTTGATTCCACCTTCGCGAGGATGGTATTCAATAGTTCGATGCCCGCGAGAGGCAGCGCGTCTTTGACTGAGTCTCAACTCGTGTTGCTCGTACATTCGTCAACAGCAGTATTTCAACACATAAAATCTTGTGTTAATCCCATCGGGTAGTGACGCCCGCTGATTCGATTAAGTCAACCTACAGTTTCTAATAGCGCGCCGATATTCGTTGTCAACGGAACATTAAAACATTTATAAAAAAATTTATCCTATGATACGGGCTGGCGCTCACGTGATAAGATTGGCTAGCAAATATGACGCTGACCATACAAACTGGCAAAAATTACCAAGCCTCAAAACCGACACACTTGCCGTTAACAGGTCTTGAGAAATTTTCCTAAATAAGCGTACCCTATTGACGAGTTCGAGGTGTGTTTGGGTAACGGAGCTCGGCCCAACAAGAATCTATTCAGTTTTGCAGGAGTAAGCACTCGCTTAAATGATATGAATCCGGGCAGCGTGCAACGTAGCTTAACTTAAAGGCTGGTGCTCTCATGTCTCAGCAATGAAAACATTGTTCCAGTACTGGGTATTTGTACGAATACTCATTTGAGACGTATCTAAAATAGGAATGCTACGGTTGCCAAGGGACAGTTTCATAATCAAATCATACATGTTAGATATTCCCTATGGTCTACAATAAACAATGTACGTTCAGATCCTATGAACTGCTATTGTGCAGGTATCATAAGTTGTACAACTGCTGTTGAAGTGAAAGAAATCAATCCGCCTGACTTTTGTCAAAATATTGAGCCGGTGAGTGGGGCCTTTCGCAAGACAAAAAATTAGTCATTGAAGTCGTAGCGGCGAAGCAGCAATCATCAAAAGCGATTAGCCACCATGCAACGTCGAAGACTTCATCCGAGCAACATGCGATCTGCCTTCCTCGTCTGATAAAAGGAAGCGGGAGCCTAGGGTTATAAAAAATGGCCCTAGAGCTAAAGCAGGATCTGTTTCAATCGTTAACCATCTCTTCTTTCGGCACTCAAAACATTCTTGTTTTGTTACAGAGATTTATGACTTACACCAACATATATGAGAATATATGTTTTACTATTTATGCAGTAGTAGAGAAGGATATTTTAAAGTGCGGAACAAAATATTCCAATTCCTGATTTCTCACTGGCTGTAGTTCTTTGTACATATAGAACTAATGTTATTATTTGTACGCACTCCTGCCCCTTTCTTGCCCGCGCTCTTTGTCGTGTTAAGAAGACAAGATAAACCCGTATCGCGGCTACCGATTATTATTCTCGTGTTAAAAAATCTAGTGGGACTTCCACTGCTTGTCGCAGAGAGCCAAAACCTGCTTTTCTTACGGTGCTCCTGGCACAGTGGTCTCTCTTAATACATGTTTTCTTCCACTGCCATAATGATAACAGAGCATCGTCAAAAGACAATGCACGATGTGCGTGTGCATCTGTATAGGTATTTGTTATCAACCAGCCGGCTCTTTGGTAGGTCCATCCAGTCGTCCGGTCATGAGCAGCCTTGAGTCGCTGGTGACCTCTGACCTCAGTAAGATGAACCTGCCGCAGCATCTTTACAGGTAATATTTCGCCATCTCGAAGTCTCATACAGGAACAACGTTGATCCTCTTGGCTAACGAGCTAAACTCCGTCACCGTATTTTGACATACCTAGGCATGGGAATGTTGCAATGGTGACCGGCAAGATGAACAGGCAACGCTGTTACCGGGTGTCAGCAGCGGCCAGCTGCGCAGACGACAGATGGACAAAAGACAAACAAAGACTGAAGGCGAGGAACAAGAAAAAAAAACGGGAGAAAAGTGACGAGACCCACTGATGAAAAAATGCGTGGGCAACGGAGTAGGGAACCGTCGTGGATCATTGTCGTCTGATCTGCCACTCTTCTGGACTATTTGGTATAGAAGTAGCTTTATGTCTTGAGTCACTGGCATTACTGTTATTAATTTCTATCTAGCACATGTGTTAAAAGGTGCAGAGGTTTTTTACGGATAGCGTTACTTGCGTACGTAAATGCCCTCGTCGTAGATGTTTGTTCAGCATGCTACTACATTTGATAGGCTATATATGTAGAAGTAGAAGAAGCATAAATAGTCTCACTAACTAATTAGTTATACTTTGAGACTGCGTGGTAAACTGGCCTAATTAAGGAAATGAGGAATTAATGCCCAGTGAGGCAAGAAAAAAAAATAGCACTTGGTTCTTCGAAGGGGCAAAATGATTTAGGACATCATCAATGTCCATAGTAGTTTATACGAAACTATTAAAAGGTGGGTTATTGTATAAGAAGATATAAACAACAGTTTATATATATAATATTCGAACCTATAAAATGAAAAATAAAAAGCTCAAACTAATCATTAAATGTAATACAAGCATGACCTTTTAGATTAGTATTTATAATAGGATATATTACATTTGTAATAAGTAAAGAAGTACGATAAAATAACGCATCGACAACTAGCAGCTTGTCTTGGACAGCGTTTCCAGACAATTTGAACTATTTTTGTACTTGCGCTTAACTTATTGCTCTAGGAAGTTTTGGTTTGTCTACGCTGATTGTCAGTTTTGGATAGTTCACGACTTTTAAAAAATAGTTTTTCTATTTTACCGTCAAACTAACTGGTATGATACTATGTTCGGTATTCTTTGCTGCCCATAATACTCAGACACAAATAGCCTATAAGTATATACATATGTATATATATATATATATATATAGTCTAGAGTAGATATCTAGTCTAAAGCGATTTAGGCGAAATTAAGTCCCGATCACAGATAGCCTTTCCCGTAATTTGTCGATATATAAGCATCTTTTCGAGGGCTGTGTCCGGCACTTGGTACGCGTACGGCTAACACCAGATCGTTACAACAAACTCACTAAGACAAAGCCACACAAGATCTAATCATTGGAGCAGAAGGGTCGTTTCTAAAATTCGAACGAATGGTTGTTATCAGTGTTTTAGTAACCAAACTTGGCTACCAACACGCAAGGAGTGCCGAGTAGCTGAAATCAACGGTTTCCTCAAAGACTAAAACACTTTTGCGCGCTCTGTTCTATCAACGAATTTTAAGCTTGACGCACCTACCTGCTTTTGGTTTTTTCCCGAGACTAAGATCTTCATTGCTTCAAATACTGGATATGGATAAAAACAAGGAATGATCCTAAATTCACTGGACAAATGGAAGACAATTTTTAGAGAGTCAGTCTAAATATGTAGAAGTAGTAGAACATAGACAAATATTTAGCAAAGAGTGGGTTTAATTCGGCAACAAGTGTCTAACAAAGGTATCCTAACACCATTTCCACATTTCCTGTAATAGTATGTAATAATGGTATAGCGCTGGTATGTGGCAACGGCAATGGTTACTGTGCGACCTCAAACGGTTTTGTCGACTAATATTAGAATAGTATGTAACATGCTCAGAGGGTACTGCTATTGGAAATATATTACATGCTTAAATTTACAATAGTTTACGTTTCTTCTACCGCCTTAGCGGACGTAAATTGTAGGTTCATCGACTGTCCACATACCTATAGGTCAGCTTGTACATGCAAACATATCTAGAAACGGTAACGGTGACTCGTAATCAATGTCACTTATTATAGTTAAAAACAAAATCATTTCTAACGAGGGGCTTAAAAAGGCATTGATAATCATTATGGTGTTTTAAAAAATATCATTAAACAGATTGACGATATTTTGCCATTGTTTCGTCACTACATTGTGATAAATGCATTTTTGCATCCCTCCATGGAGGGTAAATTAGCATCACTAGGAGAATTCTGCAAGGATCAAAGCACATGGCACTCTCATGATGCTTCAGGCTTTACGGCAGAGATGTTAAAAATTCCCATTTGTGTTTCTAGGCGGCTAAAGATGTAGCTGCTCCCTTATTGTCATCATGGAACACGGCGCCCATTCTGCTCCGATCGATTTTTTTCAATGGCCTGTTCGTACTCTTATCGCTTGTTGACGGCTACCTTTCGAAGTCAGTCGTTAGACAATCGGCAGCAACGTCGTCTCTCGCTCACATCAAGCAAATAGCGCCTTTTTTTTTGGCATTCGTCTGGGCTTTGCCACAAAGGTTTACTTTTGCCTGCATTCGCTATGATCTTTTTCCACACATTATTAGCACGAACGCCATTCAATTTCCATCGCTCATGGCCAGTCGCTTGGGAAATAGCTCGAGTTCTTGTAGAGTAACTGTAGAGTTTCGCAAACGGAAATACGTTCAAGTCGAACCTTTATTCGGTCAACTCGTGTCAAAGGTCAAGTCTCCTTTCAAAGCCAGCTTTGTTCAGATTGTTTAAAATTGCTAGTAGACGTTTAGTTCTTGGCCTTCTTGCGTATCGGCCTCAAATGACAGTAGGGCCGTCCAAAACGGCTCACCCCAAGCAAACATTTTGAAAATGGTGATTAGTTTTATATTCAGACAACGAGGACATTAGGCGCGTTAACACAAACATAATGAATGGCAACAGGAGAATACTCTTGCTGTCACAATATGAAGTGAATACCTGTTACCGAGCTACAGGATTCTTAGGACAAATGTGTCAAACAAACGACAACGATGTAATAACGATAGCTGCAGTGGTGCTACACTACAGATAGCGCAATGGTAACGTGATATAAACGGGTTTAATTTCTTAACCGGGCAGATCTAAGGTCCCCTTGGGAAAAGTAGTAGTGTTCTGTGCGGGTCAAATATATAAATACGTTAATAAATTTGCGAACCGATAAATAAAGTGCGCAGATTTTCGCAGAGTGCCGTGAACCGTTTTGTATGAGTTCAAGCGCACCTTGAAGACATATCATCGTTGACTCTTCAGGAAAAGATGGCATCGTCGTTCGACTCTCTTTAAGGAAACTCGAAACAGCGAAGTTGATAACAGGTCTTTGCGCCTATCCAAACACTCGACAACGACATAGTTTTAAATAATGGAAAAGCTATTTCATTATCTCTTCTGGTGGCGAAAATATCCTTTCATAGACATTCCGCGTGTAATCTAATGAAACTACATGAAAATAGACCTATAAACATAGTCGTTTCGTTATTACGTGTCTAGCTGATCCATACAGTGGAAAGGCCGCGTGACATTTGCCAATAATTGTTCAAAAGTGGTACGAGGAGCAAGATTTAAGAAATGAAAAATCTCTCAAACCTTCGGAAGTAGCGAAACGCCAGGGTAACATATACAGCCAGAAATAGAAGTCGTATCGCCACGAAACTGTCTATGCAAGGACGGGGGCAGTTTTCCTTCCAGCAAACGCTTATTTTCAATATTTCCTGTGAGACTTATGAGCCAGGCAAGATATCTTCATCTTATCATCGTGAAGTTACGAAAATCCATCATGATTAACTTGTCTAAATTGCTTTTCTCATGCATGTTCAAATCAGTGTCTGGCCGGCTGTTTGGCGATGCGGTGCGTTTCTCGTCAGCAGGACCCACCTCTAATGAACAGTCGTAAGGCGTAGTACTTCACTACGCAGTGAAGTCATCATTAGGATTAGTCAACGCTATACGTGTAGCAACATCGTCGAAAGTAGGAATAAGAACATTCAGACAATATTTGCAGAACATAACAGCCTTTATTTCCCTTATCATGTCTGTTTGTCTATCCGGAAATAACACGACGTCACGTATTCACGGACTCGTTCAACGTCGACTTTCGCTTGATGTCTTCGAGATAGTAACTTCGCGGTGCTTCTCACTCAGATTCGTACAATTCATATTATCATCGCTTTCACATTTCCTACCTCGTTTTTATATTCGTTCTTCACGTTTTAGACATCCTGTCAACGACATTGCAGCAGTCAGCTCATCAGAGGAAGAAGACTGACATAACTTCACAGTCCTATCATAGTTTCCCTCAACTTTATGTTCTTAACTTGACTGAGTTAGTTACCGATATTATGTATCATCATTGTCATTATTATTAAAAAGTTAAAGCACAAAAATTCATTAGTTATATTAGTAGCAGTGATCTATGTATGAATGATCATTAGGTAAGTTTCTTTCTTCACAGTCAATTTCATTTATGACACTGTTAATGTATATATATATATATATATTTCTGTGTTTAGCGTTTGTGGGCGTCGTATGTGGATCATCGCTGTG